>NC_133617.1:209939482-210248649 GCF_048593235.1 Sminthopsis crassicaudata | reverse complement strand
AGGAATAGAAATTTGTTTTGGAGATTTTTCTTTATTAATTACTGGAAAATGCATCCAATAAAAGGAGAGCATTGGAAATATTTTGGTCATAGAATTGGTAAGTCCTGGCATAGAAATACATTCTCAATGGCAAGTTTTAAAATCCTATAGCCAAGTATGGAAAGTAGTAATAGGAATCTTTTTACTCAGTATTGCCAATAATAGTGGGGTTTGGAAAAAGTAAAATGGAATTTGAAAGTCATGGAGTCACAGAATTTGAGGTCTGGAAGGGTCCTCAGAAGTTAGCTAATGTAAAAATCTCATTCTATAAAAAAATTTTTTGAGGTTCTCTCTCCCCCATGGAATTGACATGGCATTTAAACACAAGGGGCAAGACATATCCCTATACATAAATACATGCATGCTTACATGAAAAGTGTATATTGTTAGGATCTTACTAAGTGCTAAATCAGTACTTAACAATTCTCTAGTCTTTGGTTCCGGCCTTTAAGGGGAGTTTACCCCTTTGAACTTCTGAGGAGGAGTTTACATATGAAAAGGAGTTTACACAACCTTTAAAAGGAGCAAGTTCATTGCTTGAAGCAATTTTCCCACGCCCATTCTCTGGGAGGATAAAAGAAGACAACATTGAGAAAGGAGTTAGTTGGGACAGTGGCCTGGAGGAGGAGTCTGGATTGGTGAAGGACAAGAGCTGGAAGAGATTCAGAGCTTTCAAGAAACCAGCTCATAGAGAAAAGATTTTACAGAAAAGAGATCTCCTCCCAGAGGATTACAATTGAGAGAAAACAGGACCTTTACAGTTTATCAGTCATAATCTGAGACATGGAAATAAAACATCATTTAAATGAATATTTTATTACATATATAACATCAAATGAAAATACAAGGAATTCAAATATAATGAATATAAATAAAATGTGACATCAACATATATTGAACAGAATCTTTTTTTGTGTGTAATTTGCAGATAAAGAAAAAAAGGAAAGATAAAGAAAAAAAAGATTTGGCTTCATTATAGAAAGTAAGTTATTTGATATTTCTATATCAAAGATTCACTTTTTTAAAAAGTCACCTTTTAAGTTATTTACTTAAGATTCTTTTCTTTCTTAAATTTTGAGCTCTAAGTTCTTCCAATCTCTCCAAATCTCTCATTCACACACTGAGAAGACAAGCATTATAACATTAATTATACTTACTAAATCATATCAAAAATATTGCTACAGTAGCCATATTGCAAAAAAAATGAGAAAATTAACTTCAACTATCTCTTGGCATTCTCTGTTCTTTCTCTGGAGATTGAAACATTTTCATTTTATTTTTATTTTTCCCATCATGAGTTTTTTTGAAATTGTTTTGCAACATTGTTTTGTTTTTCATAGTTGATCATCATAGCAATATTTCTGCTACTGGACACAGTGATCTTCTAGTTCTTATTTTACTTTATATTCATTCATATAGATAAGTCTTGTCATGATTTTTATTTTTTCTGAGACCACTTACATCCCTCATTATTTCTCATATCATTATAGTACTTTATCACATAAAATGCCACAATTTGTTCAGCCATTCCCCAGTTGATGAGTATCCCCTTCAATATATATATATTTTATATATATATATATATATATATATATATATATTTATTGAGATAAAACCTTAGTAGTACTCTTACTGCATCAAAGTATACAGTTTTATAGCCATCTGTGAAGAGGTTCAAATAGTTCTCCAGAATGGATGGACCAGTTCACTACTCTACCAACAATATTTCTGTGTACCTATTTTTATGATCCCCTCTGGTATTTCAGTATTTGTCATATTTGATGACTGTAAATTGGAACTTCAGAGTACTTTTAACTTGCATTTCTCTTGTTGATAGAAGTAGAATATAGCTAATGACTATATGTAGTTTTGATTTTTCTTCTGAAACTGCTTGTTTATATATTTTGAACATTTATTAATCTGGAAGTATCTCTAAAATAAATTTGACTTAATTCTCTATATGTTTGAAAGTTGAAAACTTTATCAGAGAACCTTGCTATAATTTTTGATACTATTTCATTGTCAATGATATATCTGAGCAAAAATGTGTTTTCCCTGATTTTCTCTTTTAATTACATCTATTTTTGCTTTTGCTTTGTTTGAAGTCATCCCTTGTTTATTTTAAGTAATTCTTTGGAATCTGCTATAGTCCATTATGTATAGTTCTAAACTATCTGGGCAGTCCTTTCTGTAATTTTCTGAAATATACCCTTCCCTCCTTCCTTCCCTCCCTCCTTCCCTTTCTTCCTTCCTTCCTTCTTTCCTTCCTTCCTTCCTTCCTTCCTTCCTTCCTTCCTTCCTTCCTTCCTTCCTTCCTTCCTTCCTTCCTTCCTTCCTTCCTTCCTTCCTTCCTTCCTTCCTTCCTCCCTTCCTTCCTTTTCTCCCTCCCTCCTTTCCTCCCTCCCTCACTCTTTGTTTCTTCCTTCCTCCCTTCATTTCTTTCTTTCTTTTTCTTCTTGTTCTTTTTTGCTCATGGGTGTTAGGTAGATTTATGATTCAAGTCATCTTTCCTCAATCTATTTTTGAAACTCAATTGATTTCCTTATGAAATATATTTCCATTTTTCTAGTTCTTTTTATCTTTGTCGTTTTATCACTTGTATTTTGTGTAGTCATTGACTTCCATTTAACAGTTCTAATTATCATAGTGTTGTTTTCCTCAATGATATTTTTATCTTGTTTCACATTGTTAATTATCTTTTTATATCTATATTTTATTGTTATAAATTGCTTGTAAAAATAAGTTTTTCTTTCTGTCTTAAAATATTTCTGTTTATTTTCTGTCTTAAAAATATGTAATAATTATTGTTGTTCTGTACCCACTTTCTATTTTTAATTTTTTTAAATTTAAATTGAAGCTTTGCTTAAATATGTTTTCAAGACATTGTCTTCTTTGAGTCCCTCTTAGTCACCATTTTTATTATATTTTTTTCCTTTTTTTTCTCATTAGTCCAACCTACTTCTTGCTTTTGGATTTTTTATGAATGCTGAGCTCTATTCACATATGAGAAAGCTTGGGATAATAAATACCTGACTTTAACTTTTGTCCTTTTGGGTCTTTCTGCTGCTTTCACAATTCAACCTGAGGGTCTTCCAAAGTAATGTGATCTGAGGAAAGGTTTTTTTTTTTTTTTTTTTTAATTTCCCTCATGGTCTGTGATCTGCAATGTGTTTTTTTGCCATGTGTATAATTGGGCAGTAGACTGCTCCTGGACTCAGTCACTGTTACCTCACTTGAATTTTTTTTCATTTTTAGAGTATCTGAATTTCTGGCTACCCTTTTTTTCTTGGTCTCTGCTTTTGGTTATTTGACTAAAAGCTTAGGTTCTCAATCAAAGGTCCAACTATGTTTTTGGAGTCAGTGCCACATACCTGAAGTACTTGAAAATATACTACGCTTAATACTCATCTTCTCATTTAACAGTCATTTCCCTCAGCCCTGAAACTATGACCTGAAAAAAGGATACTTGATGTCAAAATTGCCTGATGACACCTCTTCTTTTCCCCAGTGCTAAGTGGGGGTCCTAGGGATTCTTTTTCTGCCTTTGTGTTTTCTCAACTAGTTTTCCTTCTCAGCCCCCTTTCCATCCTTGGTCGTGGTAAAGTTCCCAGTTCTAGTGTAGCTTCTGACATTTGTGACTGAACAGTTCTGGCTAAGATCTGTATTTTATTCTGTCTGTCTTCCAAAGCGGTTCTGAGATGTAAAAACATGATGCACTTTAATTTTTTTTCTTTGCTTTCCCATTAAGAATTCATCCTGGTGCCTCTTTGAGTCTACTGTGGAGGAGATATGCTATGAAGCTAAGAGAAAAAAAAAAAAAAAAAAAAAAAAAAAAAAAAGGTTTGACTCCACCATCTTGGCTCAGTCACTCGCCTTTTTTTTTTTTTTTTCTTTTTCATTTTTTAGTTCATATACTAAATTTCAATTGTTCCTGTGACTAGGGAGATACAATGCCTGGTTCCCTCACTATCTTGGCAAAACTTTTAAGAACTTGAACCAAGTTATACGTTGTACATTTTCCTAAAATGCTCATAACTGAACACAATACTCTTATCTAATGCCTGGATCAATTAGAAAAGAATTTCATGTTATCAATTTTCAATAATATACTTGTCATAATAAACTTATAATTGTTTTATCATTTTAGATGAAAATGCCTCATTCTTACTTTTAGATAGCAATTTCCTGTCTGGGAATGTCATTGTACTGACTTCAGCAAGCATATAAACATTGAATAAATATGTAAGGATATTTAGAATAGTTTAACAGAATTTGGACTATTTCTTCACACGATACGAACCAAATTGATGAAGAACATCTATTGTCTAGACTATAACATGAAGTCGAATAAAAACAAACAACTAAAACCAACCACAACAAAAACTTTCATAGATCTGAACTAATAATCCTTGTATCTTGAACAGATATTGAGTATTATCAATGAATTAATCACCAAATATCAGAGAGAGTTTGTTACATTGCTTTTGGCAAATCATAGAATATAATTAATAATGTCATACTGTTCTCTGAATCAAAGATCATATTTTTTAAACAACAATCTTTTTCAGGAATGCTGATTGTTATGAATCCTAGAATACTTCAGTCTCCAAAGAATTAAAATTCAGTGCTTACCAAATATCAATACAGAGTCATATAGTAAAAGTGAGTAGACCATAATATATCACCATTGAAGAATTGCACAAGAAAAGTATTTTAAAAGATAATTGAGACATTTATGTAACGTACTCTCAAGCTTTTGAATTAATTCTACTTTAGCAATCAAAATCAAAAGAGGTCGGTATGGAGAGAATTCAGAACAGATTAATTATACCATGACAATATATGAGCAAATTGCCAAGGCTGCTTGTGGTGTCCTCCCTGGACAGAAAGATTGGGGAGAGGCTTTCACTAAAATAGAGCAAGGACCCAATGAACCTTTTGCAGATTTTGTGGGACTTTTGCAAACTGCTGTCAAAAGAACTATTGGAGAAAATGCAGCTACAGAAATAATGACCAGACATCTGGCTAAGGAAAATGCCAATGAGATTTGCAAAAGAATTATATGGGGATTAAACAAAGATTGTCCTTTAGAGGAGATCATAAGACGCTGTGCTACAGTAGGAACAAATGCTTTTTACACCCTCACTATGATGAACATGGAAAGACAGGATCCCTCCTGACAAGGGACTTCTAGAGAAACTCGGCGATCTTGTCAATGTGGAAAAATAGGACATCTAAGAGCTCAGTGTAAATATGGAGATAAAGTGAGAAGACAGGGTGAAAGAAGACCTAAAACCCCATGTCCAAAATGCAACAGAGGACTCCACTGGGCATCAGAGTGTAGAATAATTCAGGGAAACGGGATGAGGGGCCCAGGTCCAGGGCCCCAGACAAAAAAGACTTGGGGCATGATGGCAGCCGATATTAAACCCAAAGAGCCTTTAGAAGGTCAGGATTCTGATTTGATCAACCAGCATTAAAGCAATCACATGGCAGAAAGGGATTACCTGATAAGTCAGCCAAAAGGCAATCAGATTCCAAAAATGGATTACACTTGGGGAGAATACAGGCCTTTTAAACCAACAGGGCTGTGTCCAGTGCAAACAACCCCAATGTAATTGCCAGATGTTTAGAAGAGATTTAGAAAGCAGTAAATAGAAGGTAATTAGATAGGTTAACTGCCGGGGAGGGGGGGAGGGTTTGCTTGTATTTCTTCAGATGGAGAAGGAATCAGATGGGTGCCAACAAGTCATATTCACCTCGTCCATCAGAGAGAGACAGAAAAAAGAGAAAGACCTCAAAACAAAAGCGAAAATCTAAGAAACATCTGACACTGAAAGAGCATGGCTAATAAGAAGACTGTTAAAGAACTTTAAAACCAGCAGGAATCATTGGATTTCCTAACACAAGATGAGACTAATGGACGATGGACTTATGGACATTTATAAATTCTCAATTTATGATTATTTGATCATGTTATTTGTTACATACTTCTAGCATGTATTATGTTACTATGTTACTATGTGTTTATGTAATCTATGTAATTATGTGCAATGCCTCACATATTGATGGATTTATGTTTCAAGGTCATGACCACCTTATGTTCTAAATCAAAAGAAAAGGGGAGATGTTAAATTCTTCCTAAGTGCTAATGAGATAATGAGATGATAAGTTCTTATTAAGTGCTAAGTTGGTACTTGACAATTCTCTAGTTCTGGCCTTTACTGGAAGTTTAACCACTGTGAACTCCTGGGGAAGAGCTTGCATGCTTAGGAGGAGCAAGTTCATTGGTTGAAGTAATTTTTCCCAGAAGCCCTTTCGTTATCCCATGCCCATTCTCTGGGAGGACAAAACAGGCAGCACTCTAGTGATAGGGAGAGAGTCTTGTCTGGACCAGACTTGAGGCGGCTCTCTGCAGGAAGGGAAATCACTACTCTGGACCAGAGTTGAAGTCAACTGTCTGGAGACAATGGCTCTTTACAGGAAGAATAATCTGCGAGATTTGAGTTGACACAGCAGATTCCTCCCAGAGAATGGATGTGGGACAATGCAAGGGCTTCTGGGGAAAATTACTTCAACCAATGAACTTGCTCCTCCTAAGCATGCAAGCTCCTCCCCAGGAGATCACAGAAGTAAAACTCCCAGTAAAGGCCAGAACTAGAGAATTGTCAAGTATGGACTTAGCACTTAGTAAGAACTTATCATCTCATTATCTAATTAGCACTTAGTAAGAACCTAACAACTTTATCCTCATTAATAAGAATAGAGTCCCTTTCTAACTCTCATAATCATTTCCTTTATTGAATATTTCTTAATCCACATTGAAAATTTCTATATTCTATATATATTTCTATATTCTATGTTGAAAAATGGAAATAGTCTATAAAGCAAGTCAGGTGTTAGTTATTTTTCTTTTGACAGAAAAGTGATGTTTAACAATAATTTGAATGGCTGGAGCTGTTGTTTGTTCCATATCTGTATCATATCTGTGACTATATTTCAAATACGCATTTCAAATACACATTTACTACTTCTGTCTAGATGTTCTCTGAATACCTTCCACACTAGCGCCTATTTTTTAGGTATATAATTTATTTAAAAGACTCTGTTTTCCTAATATAAAATGAAAATATACATTCGTTTTTATTCCCTTTTTCCTTTAGACTAAGGTCCATATGCACCCAGACATATTCTAGTCATAAATCCTACTTCAAAAATAATAAATCGTAATTGTTTAATTGAATTTGAATCAAATTGATTCATCTGTGTAATTCAAAAGTAGGAAGCATAGAATGATGAACATAATACTGATACAGTTATGGACATAAGATTGAGGAAGTTCTGAATTCAAATTCTTTCCCTAAGAATTTCTTTTTCTGTAATTATGGATAAACAACTATACGTTAAATTTGATTTCTCTCAACTATATGTAAAGTAGTAATAATATTAACAGGCTGATTGTGACTCTTGAACGTGATAGTGTGCGCAAATTATTTTGCAAATTTTAAGGCTCCCTATAATTGTTTGCTACCACCCACCCATCTTCACCTCTCCTCCTGCTCTTCCTCTCCCTCTTTTCCACCCCTCCTCCTCCTCCCCCTTCCCCCCTTCTTCCTCTTTTCCCTTCCTCCTCCTGTCCTTCCTTCTCTCCCCTCTTCCTCCTCCCCCTTCCTCCTCCTCCCCCCTTATCCCCCTTTTCTTCTTTCTCTACCTCCTCCTCTCCTCCTCCTCCTTCTTCTCTTTCTTTCCCCCCTCCTCTCCTTCTTCCCTTTCCTCCTCCTTCCCCTCCTCCTCTTCCTTCTCTTTATCTTCTTCTTCCTCTTCCTCCTCCTCTTTTTCCTCCTCCTTTTCTTCTTTTTCTTCTTCTTCTGCTTCTTCTTCTTCTTCTTCTTCTTCTTCTTCTTCTTCTTCTTCTTCTTCTTCTTCAAGTCTAAATTTTATTTTGTACTATCATATTCTTAAATAGCTATTCATTTTCTAAATGTTTTTCTCTTAAGAATCCCTTCAGGTAATCCTCATTATGATTAAGGTCACCAAAGTCTTGCTTACAATTACTCCAGCAACATATTCTTAAAAAGCTGAGATTTAAATATACTTTTTCCTAATATACTATATACTTTCTATGCAAAACTGAATTGTTTTTGTTCAGTTGTTTCCAATCCTATTTGGGATTTTTTTGGCAAAGATACTGAAATTGTTTGTCATGTCCTTTTACTCATTTTACACATGAGGTGAAGAGGTTAATTGACATTTCCATGTTCACACAGCTTGTAAGTATCTAAGATTAGATTTGAACTGAGCAAACAACATATGCATGATTCCAGACCAATTCTCTTCCTACTGCAATACTCAACTGTCCACTTTGTAGACAAGAGTAAAGAAGATGAGTGATAAAGTGAAGATGCTCATTATCATTACTATTATTTGATATAGTGCTAAAATATTTCTATAATGATAAAACAGGAAAATAAATTTAGGAAACAGCATAATAAAACTAAAACACAACAAAATTTCTTTGTGTGATTATCCTATGCATGCTAAAATAAATTATTATTATTCAATTTATTTACTAATTGGTCTTGCAACAACAGTACTTTCTCTATTTTTCCATTGTAAATTAAGTTTTTTGGTAATATGGCAATGCTATATTTTGTGGGATATTTAGGAATTAAAATATTATTTCTATAGGAAATAATGTATTCCAAGTTTCAAATAAAGTATATCTGATTAAAAGGTTCCTGTGCAGCATGATACTTTTTTTTTTTTTTTTGTATTTTGTGATCTAAAGTGTTGTGCTTTAGAGTTTAACGAACTACATTTTTATGACTTATAAAAGCTCCCATTCCATTTTACAATAAATCACATTTTGTCTTCTTTTTAACACTTAGTTAACTCTTATACTACCTGAATTTGTTGTATAAATGTAAAATAAAAGAGAGATACTTCCCTACGCTAGCTGTCACTCTTGCAATGTCTACGTTGTCATCTATGTATACTCTTCTCCTCTCTCCAAAGTTATTATTCTCACCTCTAGTACTCCAAAGAGTTTGTGGGAGTGAGATAGAATAACTCAGCCAATCAGTCTTCCCAGATCATCTTTGCCACTTTTAAACTGATTATATAATTTAAAATTTATTGATATTATTTCTTTTATATCAAAGCTCCTAACCAGGGTAGAAGGATTTTCCTTTGTATCTTGATAAGAAGCTTGTCATCACTACCCACTTTCTCTTTGCCTTTCTTTTTTAAATAAGAAAGAAAAACAAGAAGCTTAGTTCAATTTGTTTTCCTATTAAGTAAAGTGCTAATTAAATCAAGGATTATGAACAAGATTATAGAATAGAAAAAAAAACAATAAAAACTTTGGAAACAATATCTTCCATCTGAAAGGAGTATGGAAGCTATACAAGGAGGATGGAGCAAGAGGAAAAATTGGGACTTAAAGCACATAACTATCCCAAATAGAAAAGTTCAGAAAGGCTCAGTCTGTACCATCACATACCCCATATGATCATCTGAGTCAAACTTCTTTAATACTCTGATCTTTAGTGCCATTATCCAGCTCCCATTTTCTCTTTTTTTCCCCCTTTACTTGAATTCAATTAAATAAAGTAGTTAGCATCTTTTTCCTGAAAAGTAAAAAGCCCAAATCTCTAATATACAAATGCTTATACAATTGCAGCATTGTTCTTTTAATAATTTGATACTGGTTCAGTGCTTCCCAGAACAGAAAAACAATATTGTTTCCTAGTGGCTATATAATCTCAGAAATGTACAAAGTTTTAAACTGAAATTTTTTCTTTGCAAACAAAGTTTGGCTTCCAAAATCCTCACTTGATATATGTATTTATGCATTAATGTATGTATGTATGTGTGTGTGTGTGTGTGTGTGTGTGTGTGAGGGAGAGACAAACAGAAAGACAAGACATAGAGAAACAGAAATAGACACAGAGACAGAGACACACAAAGAGATTCAGAATAGCTTAATTAGTTGTTGAAACTGATGGAGTTGCATTGGACCTGTTAAATTTGAACTCAAGCATTTAATAGCAATTTACTTAATATCTGTCTCAATGATCTTATCCTTAAAAGATAACATTGCTACTTACATACCAGGCTGTTGTGAGAACAAAAATGATAATATGTGCAAAGTACTTTGTAAACCTTAAAACATAATATAAATGTTATTTATTATTATATGAGTGTCGATATTCCTGAGACATTGTGTCTACTAGGTAAACCTAGATTTAAATCCTTTCTCTGACAAACAGTAGTTATGTAATCTGGTATAACTAGTCTCTCAATTTCTAAGACTGTTAAGTCTCACTAAGAAACTCTCTAAGATTGTTAAACTGAAAGGTAGTTGTTGGTTTCTCTTAATAAAGAAGCTTATTCTCTCAGATTCTCATATGGCTAAATCATAAATCTGAGCCAAATGTGCATATACATATAAAGAAACACAGACACATAGAAGCAACAGCAGCCTGAATTTAGCTTCAAATTATCTTGGTCTATATTCTCAGATCAGACTCCTAGGGATTGAAAAGATTTATCTCTAATTAAAAATAAAACAAAACAAAACAAAAACAAACAAACAAACAAACAAACAAAAAAACCATGTTTAGCTTATTTGAGGTAAAATTAACAAGTTATGAAATAACTGGCATCATTGAGAATTAGTAATATCTAAAATCTATTTTTAATTCAAGTTTGGTAACTAAATAATTGTGTGACCTTTGGGAAACTATATAACTTCTTTGAATCATAGTATTTTTTGTTATGAAAGAAAGATATACAATTAGATGATTTCTAATATTCCTTCCAGTTATTAGAGTTTATAAATTCATGTTTTTTTATGCTTTTTATAGACTTGAAAGAACACTTAATATTTAGGGATTAAAATTTTGGTTAAAATCTTATTTCTACAATTGCTTCCTCTGTGATTTTGGATAGCTAACTTCTCTATATCTAAGTTTATTCATATATAAAATAAGAGAATGAATTCTATTTTGTTCTCTATCTATGTTCTATGATCATGAAATCTGAAATGAGGGATGGAGTGATCATTGCTCAATTTTGCCTCTAGAATATTTCTGTTTTATTAAAGGCATAAATGAGGCAGCAGAGATTAGAATTCTTTATCTGAAGTCCAGATTCTTCTGCTGTCATTAATCATCTACATCCTCAAGCAATTTACATTGCGACTCCAACTTTAGATTTATCATCTATAAATTGAAAAGTGTTTATAGAAGATGATTATTGAAAACTTCTTATAGTTCTGAGTCTGTGGGTACATAAAAAAATTCTGGTTTAAAAGAAATACTTGGAAACTTTATTTTTATGGAACACTCACATTGAGGGTAGACTTTTGTAGAGGGTCTGAACTCTTAAAAAGGTATACTTAAGATACTGACAGCAGGGTGCTTGTAGTTAAGCACTTATTCAGTGTGATTGATGAGAAAATGATTCTATAGTTAAGCACATACTAGTGTGATATGGTGATGTAATGGGTCTCCTAAAAGTTGGGGCATGCTCAGGGTGGTATAGTGATGTAATCATGCTGAGATATTTAAGGGCTGAGAGACACAGATACAGACATAGAGAAGATTCAGGACTCCATCTTTGACCAGCCTAATGGCGGCTCTCTTGCCTTCATTACTTCTCCACTTAAAGACCAAGGCCCATCCTTGACATCCTCCAAAGAGCTAGCCTGGACATTAAAGCCTTTGTTTTATTTTGAGTTTAGCAGATCCACAAATAATGATAAAAACATGAATTTAGAAAGACCTAAAGTAATCTCTCTCATCCTGAAAATAATAGAGCATGAGACTCATGTTATACCTAAAATCACAAAGCTATTTTAGTTAGGAACCAGATATCCTGATGTTTAATTAAGGACTATTTCTTTTTCTTTTTTTGCCCTTAATATAGTACTTTATTTTTTTCCAATTACATGTAAAGATAATTTTAAACAATCATTCTTATAAAATTTTAAATTCTATATTATTGTTCTATAAAAATGATGAGCAGGTTGATTTCAGAAAAGACTGGAAAGGCTTACATGAATTGATGATGCTGAGTGAAGAGAACAGAACCAAGAGAATACTGTACATAGTAACAACAAAATTATGTGATGATCAACTGTGATGGACTGGGTTCTTCTTAACAATGTGGTAATTCAAGAAAATTCCTATAAACTTGGAATGGAAAATGACATCTGCATCCAGAGAGAGAACTAAAGAGAATGAATGTGCATTGAAACAAAGTATTTTCACCTTTTTATTTGTTTGTTGTTATTTTTCGTTCACATTTTTTTCATTTTTGGTCTGATTTTTCTTGTACTATATGACAAATATGGAAATATGTCTTAAAGAATTGTGCATATTGCCAACTTTAAAAAGATTTTTAATTCCAAATTTTTCTTTCTTCCATCCTTTCCTGTTCAAGACAGGATACACTGTGATATGGGTTATACATGAATAATCCTGTTACATCACATTCCTATATTAGTCATGTTATAAAAGAAGTATTAGAACAAAAAGGGGGGGAAGGAATGAGGAAAAATAAATAAAACAAAAATGAAAATAGATTGATGTGCATTCAGATTTTATAGGTCCTTCTCTGGATATGGATAACATTTTTCATCACAAATTTTGAGAATTATCTTCTATCATTGTATTACTGAGAAGAATTAAATCTATAGCAATTGATCATGGAACAATGATGCTTTTACTATGTACAATGTTTTCCTGATTCTGTTCACTTCATTCAGCATCAGTTCATATAAGAATTTCCAGGATTTTTTTTTCTTTTCTGAAATCCATCTTCTCAACATTTTTAACGATACAATGGTATTTTATTAAATTCTTATTCTACAACTTGTTCAGCTATAATCTAATTTATAAAGGGCTGAAACTCTTGAGTTAATGCACTGAGGTCCAAGCACTTACAGTTAATTACTGATTGGGAGATACTTTATAAGAATATGCTTGGAAAATAGCCTTTCCCACTATCCTGTGCTGACCCCATCATTTGGTGTATACAGAGAATTTTAGGAGGGACCAGGAGGTGGAGTAAGACTAGCCAGCGTCACTTCTGGGCAAGAGACAAAGAGGTGAGGTTGAGAAGATCCTACTTGTCCAGTCCCTTCACTTCTATTGCTAAAGACCAAGAATAAAGACCAAGGACTTTTGCTTATTCTGCTGGATATCTAGCCGGAGGGCTGATTCTAAGGTATCAAGGGTGCTAATGTGGACATCACATTCAGGGTGCTAATGAGGTCATCACACCAATTAATGGGTATCCCCTCAATTTGGAATTCTTTGTCATGTCTTCAATGTTATGATCATTTTACCTTTCTTTCATATTAGTCAAAATGATTAGTCTGAGGTGATACTCCAGAGTTGTTTTAATTTGCATTTCTCTAATCAGGAGTAATTTAGATAATTTTTAATATAATCCTATAGATAGCTTTGATTTCCTGACCTGAAAACTGCCTGTTCATATTCTTTGATCATTTGTCAATTGAAGAATGACTTGTATTCTTATAAATGTTATTCACTTTTCTATTTTTAAAAGTAAAGCCTTTGTCTTCTGATTGCATTGGTTTTGTTTCTACAAAACCTTTTTTTTTAAAATAATGCAATCAAAATTCTCTGTTTTCAACTTTATAATGCTTTTTATCTGTTTGGTTATGAATTCTTCCCCTCTCCTTAGATCTGAAAGATATCCTATTCCTTGTTCTTCTAGTTTGCTAGTGTTGTCGACCTTTATGCCTAAATCATGTACCAATTAGACCTTTTCCCAGTATAAGTTGTGAGATATTGTCCTGTGCCTGATTTCTGCCAAACTATTTTCTGGTTTTTCCAGCTCCCCCTTTCCCAGATAGTGAGTTCTTACTCCAGAAGCTAAAATCTTGGATTTATCAAATAGTAGATTACTGTAATCATTTGCTATGTATGTAACCTATTCCACTGATCCACCAATCTATTTCTTAGTCAGTTGAAAATCTTTCCAATGATTGCAACTTTATAATATAGTTTTATATGGTACAGCTAGTAGCTTCCTTTGTAATTTTTATTATTTCTCTCAATATGCTTGATCTTTGGTCTTCTAAATGAATTTTGTTACAATTTTATAGCTTTATAAATTATTTTTGTTTGTTTAATTAGCATGGTAATAAATAAGTTAATTAAGTAGGTAGAATTATAATGTTTTTCTTTAAAATATAATGTTCTCTGGGAGCAGGTTTCTTGGTGAGCTTCTGGAGGCAGCCTTCCTTTCAGTTCAGAGTAATAATCACCTCAAATGCAGCCAGGAGTTAAAGTCCAAATCCTTTATTTTCTCTTTCCAAGTCTTGTTTCCTTCCTTGGGTCCGGTTTGCTTTCTTAGAGGCCTATCTCTTTCCTTGGTTCCGAGAGCTTAAACTGCCTTCTCTGGCTTGTGAATCTCTTCTACTGAATCCTGGCTTGTGAATCTCCTGAAGTCAATTCTGGTTGAGGCTCCTAACTTATATATTTTCTTTTAAAGGTGTGAATGTTGTAGAACTCTAATAAGTACTAAGTACATTAGTGAACTAGAGAATTGTTAAGTACCATGTTAAATTAGATAACTGACAGCACCTTGTAAGAATCCTAATATAGAATTGTCATTTTTATTATATTAATTCAGCCTACCCATGCACTAGTTTGTGATAATCATCAGAATATAGAGAGTATGAGATATTTTCCCAAATGTTTAGATCTGACTTTATTTGTGTGAAAAGTGTTTTGTAATTATGTTCATATAGTTTAAGTTTGTCTAGACAGGTAGACTCCCAATTGTCCATAATTATTTTAAATGGGATTATTCTATCTATTTGCTGCTGGGCTTTATATTGGTAATGTTTACAAAAAGGCTAAAGATTCGTGTGATTTTATTTTATATCCTGAAAATTTCCTAATGTTGTTAATTATTTAAAATAGATTTTAAGTTGACACTCTAGGATTTTATAAGTGTACTGTCATATCATCTGATGTGCATTATAGTTTAATTTCTTCATTGCCTATTCTAATTCCTTCTATTTCCTTTTCTTCCCCTCTCATTGCTAAGTCTAACATTTTTAGCACAATGGGGAATAATAGTGGTGATAATGGACATCCTTGTTTAAACTAATGATCGATCTTACAGGGAGGACTTATATCTTATCAAAATTATGCATAATTGTTCAGCCATAATCTAATTTGTAAAGGGCTGAAACTCTTGAGTTAATGCACTGAGGTCTGAGAATTTAAGGTTAATTACTGATTGGACAATGATTTTAGATTTTAGATGCTGGTAATTTTAGATATAGTGCTTATTATTATTATTATTTTTAATAATAGATTTTATTTACCAGATATTTGCATGGGTAATTTTACAACATTGACAATTGACAAATCTTTTGCTCTGATTTTTCTGCTCCTCCCCCCCCCATAGCAGGTCGACCAATACATGTTAAATATGTTAGACTATAAATTAAATACAATATATGTATACATGACCAAACAGTTGTTTTGCTGAACAAAAAGAATCAGACTTTGAAATAGCGTACATTTAGCCTGTGAAGGAAATCCAAAATGCAGGCAGACAAAATTAGAGGGATTGGAAATTCTTTGTATTGGTTCATAGTCATCTCCAAGAGTTCTTTTGCTGGGTATAGCTGGTTCAGTTCATTCCTTCTCTATTGGAAGTGATTTGGTTCATCTCCTTGTTGGAGAGGGCCATGTCCATCAGAATTGATCATGTTGAAGTATATAATGCTCTCCTGGTCCTGCTCATTTCACTCAGCAGCACTTCATGTAAGTCTCTCCAGGCTTTTCTGAAATCATCCTGTTGGTCATTTCTTACAGAACAATAATATTCCATATTATTCATATACCACAATTTATTCAGCCAATCTCCAATTGATGGGCATCCATGTAATTTCCAGTTTCTGGTCACCACAAAGAGGGCTGCCACAACATTCTTGCACATACAGGTCCCTTTCCCTTCTTTAAGATCTCTTTGGGATACAAACCCAGAAAATTCCATTTTTCTTATGTTCTCTAGGGAGGATTTTTAAGTGTTTTTTTTAATAGGAAAGAGTGCAGATTTTGTCAAAAGATTTTTCTGCAACTATTGAGATAAACATATGATTTCTGTTAGTTTTATATTTATATTGTCAATTATGCTGATACAGTTTCCAAAATCAAACCAGCCCTGAAATTCTGTTATTGGATATTCAACTTTGTCATAAGATATTTTATGCTTGATAAATTGATGTAATCTCTTTGCTAATATTTTATTTAAATGTTTGTATCAATATTCATTAGGGAAATTGATCTATATTGTTCTCTGTTTTAATTCTTTCTGGTTTGAGTATCAGTAGTCTATTTCTATCAAAAAAGAAATTTGTATTTTCCCAAAATAGTCTATATAGTATTAAAATCAATTGATTTTTAAATACTTGGTTGAATTTATTTTTAAATTCATCCAGCCCTGAAAATTTTTTCTCAGGATATTTATTGATGGCTTATTCAATTTCTTTGTTTACAATAGGGGTAAATATTTTATTTCCTCTTCTGTTAATCTGACCAATTTGCTAATTTTTATAAATATTTATCCATTTCATTCCTTCATTTATCCATTCTCTTCATTGGCAGTGAATTTAATATTTTCAGTTTTGAAAAATTGGTAAGTTGTCTTCTTATATTTTTAATGGAATTAGCCAAATATTGATCTGTCCTCCCATAAAGTTCTTAGTTCAAATTATTGGTTGAATGGTTTTCCATAAATTTTATTTATCTCTCCCTTAATTTTCAGAATTTTATATTTGCTATTTTGTTAAGGACCATGCTTAGGTGAAGGGGCAGGTCAATTCTCCTGTGGATCATAATACAGGTGTTGCTTATGGACTGGGAATGAAATAAATTGGAGGCAGAGGGAAGAGGAGAGAGGTCAGATAACAGCAACTGCTTCTCAATCTTCTTGTATCACCATCATCCTCATCTTTTCACATGCTACAGGTCTGAGTTAAACCTTCAGCAGCATCTGGTAGGTGGCTCAGATATCATAAAACTAATTAGAAATTCTTAAAAAAAATTTAATTGCAAGTTCAATTATTTAATTTCCTCTTTTCCTATTTTATTCATTCAAGCATTTAGAGATATAAAAATTTCCCTAGACTCGTTCACTGTATCTCATAAATTTTTGCATGTTATCTCATTATTGTCAATTTCATTGTGTAATCATTGATTTTCTATGATTTGTTATTTGAGCCATTCACTCTTTAGGATTAGCTTATTTAGTTTCCATTATTTTTAGTCTTTCAATAGCTTTTTATTACACAAAATTTTTATTGCATCATGATCAGAAAAGGATGCATTTAATATTTTTCTTTTTGTTTTTGATTGTGAGTTTCTATTCCCTAATACATGATCAATTTTTTGTGTAGGTGCTATGTATCACTGAGAAAAAGTTATATTCCTTTCTATCTCCATTTAGTTTTCTTCAGAGGTCTATTACATCTAATTTTTCTAAAATTCTTTTCACCTTTTTAACTTCTTTCTTGTTTATTTTGTGGTTTGATTTATTTAATTTTGAGAATGGAAGATTGAGTTTCCTAACTAATGTAGATTTGCTGTCTATTTCTTCCTGTACCTCACTTTTCAAAGAATTCGTATGGTATACAACTTTTTACAGATATGTTTAGTAGTGATATTCATTGTCTATAATACATTTTAGGACGATGTAGTTTCCTTCCTTGTCTCTTTTAATTAGATTTATGTTCTGCTTTTGCTTTGTCTGAGATGAGGATTGCTTCCCCTGCTTTTATACTTCAACTACAGCATAATATATTCTGTTCCAGCCCTTTACCTTTACTCGGTGTGTATCTCTCTATTCCATATGTGTTTCCTGTAAACAACATATTTTAATTCATTCTGTTGTCTAGTTCTGCTTTATGGCAGAGTTCATCACATTCACATTTACAGTTATTATTATTATGTATTTCCCTCCATCCTATTCTCCCCTATTTATATTCTTTCTTTATTCACCCTGTACCTCATCAATCCCCTCTTTGTTCCTGACCACCACTTACCTCAAGCTGCCTTCAGCTTTTCTTTCCCTATTTCCCTCCTACTTCTCTATGTGGTAAGATAAATTTGTCTATTTAACTGAGTGTGTATGTTATCTCCTTTTAGAGCCAAATCTCATAAAATAATGTTCAACAACTCCCTTATTTCCCTCTATCATAATAAGCATTTTGTGTTTCTTTATGTCATGTAATTTATCCTATTATGCTTCCCCCTTTCCTTTTTTACACGGTAAATTTTTTTTTTTTTTTTTTTTATAAAACCTAGTATTTTTTTAAATAATCACACCAAAGTCAGCTTATACCCACCCCTTTTATCTCTATGTTTTCTGCCTTAATAGAAAAACAGTTCTCAAGAGTTACATGTATCATCTTCCTTTGTGATGATGCAAGCAATTTAATACTTTTGAATAACATTTTTTCCTGCTTACTTTTTAAGATTTAATTTTCTTTTCACCCCTTTTTCTTTTCAAAAGGAAGTTTGAAAATCCTTTATTTTATTAAGTGTCCATTCTTTGCTATGGGGGGGAAACAGCAAAAGCTGTTTGTAATTCAAACTTCTTTGCTTTCAAGAATATCTTCTTCTAAGTCCTGCAATCCTTTAATACAGGAGCTGTTAAGTCACCTGTCATTCTAACTGTACCTACTTGATCTTTGAATTGTTTCTCTCTGGCTATTTTCTCTTGATCTGATAATTCTGGAATTTGGCTTCATTATTCCTTATCAAGTGTATTGTGTACGGGTTGTGGGGCTTACAATTTGACTTCTGGGCTGGGGAAGGAGACCTCATAGTTGGCCTGCTGTTCCATTAATCTGCTGAACTAGAATTAAGGAGCCTCTGTTGCTGGCTTGTACTGTGGTAAGAGCCTTACCCTGAGTTTCCCTGAAATAGCCTGCACTGGGTTGTGCTTCCTTTTTACCCAAGCAAGAGAGATCTTTTCTAAAATCCTTCTAAGTTATTTTAAGCTACAAAATTGTTTTACTCCATCTTTTTGTGAGTTCTGTTACTCCAGAATCTGTTCATAGTCTTGATTTAATTTTATTTCTGAGAGAAACTGGTTAGAGTTCCTGCCTTCTCTCTGCCATTTTGCTTTTACCTTCTGGAGTTACTTCCACTTGAAGAGGGTCTCTTTCACCTCTAGTTAAGAGAATCTTTAGTTGGTGTGGTAAGAGGGAATGTCTTTTTTTGGGCAATGTTTCCAAATGGTTTAGTCCTCATGGTTAAAGAAAACATTTGTTTAATTAGACTGTGTAGTTAAACACTGAGGATTTTACCTTTTGGAGCTCAGAGTGAGGGATAAAAGGGAAATCAGATTAAGAGCAAAATCCTTTATTTAAAAAAAATAAACTTTAAATTAAATAATTAAATTTTCTTGTTTTAGTTCTTTATTCTCATTGTCTTTTCCTTCTTTTAACAAGAAAAGGCTTGACAGAAGGAGAGAAAGAAAATGATTAAAAAATAGAAATTGATTGAAATAGAACGTGAGATTGATTTCTATGCCCTCAAATGCATACTTCAACAAAATATGTATAATGTGTACTGGAGTGAATAATTGAATAAGAAATCACATTAAGGGAATTCTTCCACCCAAGATTTGTATAAATATGTTATCCAGAATAATATAGATAATAAGAAAGGAGTCTATCTATAAAGCCAGCACAAGCACTGGATAACTTCTAGAATTAGCAAATATCAGCAGACGTCCCAGATTAGCAGGGAGACATATAACCTAAAGGATCTATGTCTAGGGCAACAAAGAGTAGATATTTCCCTAAAACTGTTCACAATAGTCAGAAAACCTAAACAAAACAAAACAAAACAAAACAAAAACAAAACAAAACAAACAACACAAACAAAACAAACAAAACAAAACAAAAACAAAACAAAACAAACAAGAAACAAAAATTGAGATGTAGAAGTCATCATAGGAAGTGAATGAATTGAGACAAAGCTGATTGTTCCACCAAAACACACTATGGAGCAGTGCTAATCTTAGGGCAAATAAATGAGTAAAGCAAATACCAGAACCTGTTCTCATTGTGTCTAAGTGAATAGAGTGGTAGTCCTAGAGTCAGGAAAACCTAAGTTCAAATTCGGCCTCAGATACTTACTAGTTTTCTGAACCTGGGGAAGCTACTTAAGCTCTATTTGCCTTAATACACTGAAGAAACAAATGACAAAACATTTGACAGAAAAAGCAAGAAAACTTCATGGATATTAATGGCAGTCTTTGGTCCTCAGGATTATGAAGAGTCACACAGGACTAGATGACTGAACAAAAATAAAACAAACAAACAATAACAACAACAACAACAACAACAACAACAAAAAAAAAAAAAAAAAAAAAAAAAAAAACACTGAACAATAGGAAAAACAAATTACAGATTTAGAAATTCCCCAAATGGAGTTACTAAAACAAAAAAAAACAAAACAACAACAAACCCACCATTACCACCACCACAGCCACTACCAACAAACTAGTCAGTTAAGTCAGTAAACATTTATTAAACCTTTGTAACAGACATTATGCTAAATACTGGGATTACAAAGAAAGGCCTGCTTTCAAGGAACTCAGTTCAATGAAGGAGATGATTATGAAAACAAATTTGTACAAATTGGTTATATAATGGATATAAGAGAAGGAAAGAACTAGTATTTAAGGGATTTAAAAAAAAGTTTGTTGTGGATGATGGGATGTTGGATTTTAAAGGATTTTAGGAAAACCAATAGACAGAGATGAAAAATAAGATACTTATCTATTCATACAGAATAGTAAGGGAAAATGCCCAGAGTTTGGAAATGGAATGTAAAGAATAAAAAGGTCATGTTATTTGATCAGAAAGGAGGTAGAATGTAAGGTACAAATTGATTAGAATGATGCAGAGAAAGGACAGGTTTTAAAGGAGTTAGAAAGCCAAATAGAGGCTTTTATATTATTTCCTGAAGGTATTATTTTACTACTATAATTTACTGAGTTGGAAAGTGGGGTGATTTCTTTTTTTTTTTTTTTTTTTTTTTTAGGAATAATGTGCTTTAGAAAGATCACTTTGACAACTGAATGGTGCATCATATGTCACAATTTGCTTAGTCATTCCCCAATTGATAAATATCCCCTTGTTTTCCAATTACAATAAATATTTTTGCACATACATGTCCTTTTTATTTTTATCTCCTTGCAATGCAGACCTAATACTGATATTTTGGGTAACAGTTTTATAGCTCCTTTCGTGGAGGGAGGAAACTAAGTGGCACAATGTATACAGCACTGGGCATGGAATCAGGGAGACTCAACTTTATGAATTCAAATTCAGCCTCAGACACTTACTACCCATGTGATCTTGCACAAGTCTCTTAACCCTTTTTGCCTTAGTTCCTTATCTGTAAATGAACTGGAGAAAGAATTGTCTATCCATTGCAGTATCTTTGCCAAGAAAATTTCAAATAAGGTCACAAGGAGTCAAGTCTCAAGAAGTCAACAAAATTGAAATAACTAAAAAACAGCAACAGCAACAGCAAAAACAAAAACAAAACTCTTGGGGTCTAGTTCCAAATAGTTCTCCAGAGTTTGGACTTGTTCACTATTCTATGAATAGTTCATGAATGTACTTGTTTATCCTTTTCCCCTCTAGCATTTGTCATTTTTGATAAGTGGGAAGGTAGTACCTCATACTTGTTTTAATTTGCCTTTCTCTAATTAAAAGTGATTTAGGAATTTTTTTCATATGACTAGCTTTGAATTATTTATCTAAAAACTGTCTATTTGTATGCTTTGATCATTTATCAATTCAGGAACAGTTTTTATTTTTATAAAATTGCCTCAGTTCTTTAGAGTACATATCTGAGAAATTATCAGAGAAACTTGCTGTAAAATTTTTGAGTATTGTTTCATTGTCTATGATACCTTTTAGCAAAATATAGTTTTCCTGATCATCTATTTTAACTAGGTCTATTTTTGCTTTTTTCTTTATCTGAGATCATGGTTGCAACCCTTGTCTTTTTTTTTTTTTTTTTCTTTTTCTTCAGCTGAAATATTTTAGCTTCTGATCAATCGTTATTTTAAGTATTTTTACTCCATGTGAGTCTTTCTATTGCAAGTGTGTTGTAAACAACATATTGTTAAATTCTAATTTTTAATCCATTTTCCTATTCACTTCCATTTTATGGATAAGTTTGCAACCCAGAAAAGAAAATGGAGGCATCTATTTTTGAAAGTTTTAAAGTGTTGTACGCACAAAACAGAAGAGAAATAGGATGATAATTTTTTTTAAATGATCAATCTAGTGAGTTATTTTTGAAATTGGGGGAGACATGAGCACATTTGAAAATAATAGGGAAATGGGCAAAAGAAATTGAGGTAAGCAAGAGAATAGGGATGATAGAAGAAATAATCTGTTATAGAATACAGGAGGGAATAGGATCCTCTTGTGTGTAGAACTATATGACTTAGAAAGCTATATTTGAAAAAGACATTGAAGCTTTGATAATGTCAAAAGACATCTGGGTGATTGCAATCAGAAAAATTGACACAGGGAACTTTCAGCAAATAATCTTGTTTTTTTTAAGTGAGATATGAGGTAAGATTGTCAACTGAGAAATGGCAATCAGGAGATATAAGAGATTTGAATGTGGATGAAAATATTTATTAATGTTATTGTGATAAGTGGCATAACAAGTCAACTATGGTAATGGAAAAATATTCCCTTACTACAGTGAAGCCTGAATTCAAATTATATAACAAACAATAAACAAGGTATTCTTTTAGAACAATTTTGTGATTTTTCCGTAGTCATTGAATTTCCTGCAAAGACTACCTGAATACTTATTTATACAAAGTGAAAGAAATAATATAAAATAATTTTAGACATGGTTCCTGTGGAGATTAATTTTGCTTGACTATGCATACTAAATACAAAGTTTCTTTCTTTTCTTTTCTTTTCTTTTCTTTTTTTTTTTTTTTTTTTTTTTTTTGACTTCTTACTTTTCTGTCAGAGACTTGGGTGTTATCAACATTGATGTAGTAAAAAAAAAAAGATAGCTACTGAAATATTGTAGATACACAGAAGAGAAAGAATCTCACAAGGAAACATAATGGAGCAGTTTTGAAAGTAAAATGAAGCTTTACTTTCTATTTAAAAAAAGACAAATGGTTCTGATGGGAAAGTAAATTATACTATTATTAAAGAATGTGAGGGATGTAGAAGACCCTTACCCAAAATGACTACTCAGAGATCACTCAGTAGAAGGCAGAAAAATTGTTTATTGAAAACCTTCGGAGTATGAGCCATCCCATCATGAGATAAGAAAAAGCTTGAATTAGGAGAGCTAAAGAAGTAGAAAAGATACATAGCTTTTATACAAAAAAAATTACATCACAAGTAAGAGAGAATTGAAAAGGGCAAGGGAAAGCATCTATTTGGTTGTTGCTATTCGGAGAGATTGGAATGGAAGGTTTCTGTTACAAAGGATTACATCATAAATTGGGGAGCATTGAGAAATAGTTGCCCTCTCCCCTTAATTGAATGTTAGACATGGGTGCCAACAGACATTCAAAATTTAGATTACTAAGCTAAACAGCATTCAAGTAATAGTCTAAATATTGATAGTATTGAATAGTTATAAATGTCATCATTTCAGGTCAAGTAAATATGATTATAGCTGGCCAAAACTCAAGTAAATATGTGCCCTCACATATTATACAGGTCATAGGGGAAGCACAGAAATAATGAAAATAAAATACAGAAGAAGAATTCACATAATATTGTAAGTTCTTCACCTTATCTCGCCTATTTTCCACAAGAACAATCAAAATTGAATCTAAAACATGTGATTAAATTCTCCCTTTGTGGAGATGATTCATATTTAAATTTGAAAGAACAATTTGGACAAATGTAGATAGCTGAAACCCATGTTTTCTACTCAATATTTCCACTCTATAAATAGGCATCTCCAGACTAGTCTGCTTAATTTTGGCTCTAGTATTACCAACCAGAGAATGGTTTCTCTTGACTAAAACCCTAAAGCTATAATTTTCTTGAAGTCACTTTTCTTTGATTAAATTAAATTATTCAAATAACTATTATTCCTTTATAGAACAAAGTCCAGGAAATCTGAAGATGAAAAAAAAAGTTATCAAACATAGAAGAAATAACCAAGGAATAGGTATGCCAAAATTCACTATAGGGAGAGCTCAAGATAAGTAGACAAATTTGGCTTGAATACGATGTTATTGAAGGGGAGAAGAGGAAAATATAATGGTAGATAGGATCCAGATTATAAAAGACTTTAAATTCTTAAATGTTGTATTTTATCCTATGGGCTATGTTTGACAAATTATGTACTTGCATAGTCTTTGGGTCCTGATCACCTAGTACAATATCAGATTCTTGGTTCTGATCCCCCCCCAGATATTCATATGAAATCCAAAATTTTCTTTCAGATATTTTATACAAATAGAGACTATATGATCTTTGTGGTACATTACAGCTTTAAATGATAATGCTTCTTTATCAGAAAGTTTGAGGAATAATAATGATTTAAAAATAATGATCATATGTAATGAATATTAAGAGGTCTGACCTTACTCAAGAAGACTAGAGATTAGGTTCTGTCTCTGACTCATACTGGATATGTGATCTTGGTAAAGGTGTTTATTTTCATAGAGATGGAGGTGATTCTTTAAAGACTACAGAGAAGATGCCAGTATGAAATGGTAGTGAAAGTTCCTTGCCATGAGCTGCCATGCCATTACACTCATAAAATCTTAGGTCTAGGTTAAATATATGTAAATATAACATATTGTATATTCTTTAATTTATGATATATTTAGACAAGACCTGTGGTTTTAAGAGTGCACATATGTAAATATATACATATGCATATAAGTATGTATGCATAGCTAGGTTGTGAAATACATATATATCTACATGTAAACATAAACCCATGTCTTCTAAAATTGATTATAAGAGACTCAGTGGCTGAGGTGTATCATTTTGTTTGTTTTTCAACTAGCTATCAATTTGTTTGGTAAATACTAATTGCTCAATAAATGTTGTTTAATTAGCTTTCTTCTACATAGAAGGTACTTAATAAATATCTGCTGAATGTTTGCATGGGTAAAAGATCTCTGGCCTTGGGTTTCTCAAGTATAAAATGAATCAACTGGATTAAATAATTGGAAAATCACCTTCCAATTTTAAATTATATAATCGTACAAAGTAGTGAAAAATCTTAGATTTCTTTTCTTTGATTCCTTCTTATTCCTTGATCAGACATTTCAGAAAATATCCAGTGCTTTTGAACAAAACCTAGAGTAGAAAGCCCTATCATTTTAGTGTTTTTTTAAAGTCACTTTCAATCCCCTGCATTATTGTGGTAACAAGTAATTTTGTTTCTGCAAAATATCACTGCCCCTTTAACCACTTCTGTGGTTAAAGAATGAACAGAGATAATTAAAACCACCTAGTTTAAAAAAATATATCTGTGGTCTCCCTGTCATTCTTGCCTATCTTATAACTTAAAATGCTTCTTTTAGTTCTTAAACATGCAAAGGAAAACAAAACCATCTGCACTTAGTATATCTTCTTTCAGTGTTTCAAAGCTATCTGCAAATGCTGCCAACCAGTATTTGTTCTAAGTGTTAATTATCTCTATTGACATTTAAGGGGGAAGATTAAGATGTTAGAAATCTTCATAGTACTTTTTGTGTCCACATCTTTGTTTTAAAGCCTTACCTGAATTTTATTAAAGAGGACAGCTTATCAAAAATTGGTGCTGAAAAGTAAACTTTACAATTTTATCTTTTCAGAAATATCAGAATACATGAAATAAGTATTTTTTTGTGCTTCTTCTGCCTTTTGATCCTTTCTAATCAAAGCCTAATATTAAAGTACATTTTACTTGGCTGTGCTGGCAAGAGAAACAAAACAAAACAAAAAAAAATGCACATAATATGCAGGATGGTGAAAAAGTGTTGAAAGACAATACTCTTTCCAGTATAATTGAACACAGTTCAAAGGAAGCAGATGATCCCCTAGTCTACCAGATGGGTTCCACAGACTACATTTTAGTTATGAGATATAGATTCTCAAGGGAGTCTGATTTTTATGGGAGAAATGCCTCTCCTTCTTTGGATTTTCTTGAAACTATTATTGAACAACAGAAAATGACTTCATAGAAATTCAGAGGTCATGCCCTACTGTTTTTGGAGTGCCTTAATTTTCATGTGGTATTTCTTAACAAACCTGGTTTGATGGGAATTTCAACAAGGTACAAGCATGGGGATAATGCAATTTGCTTTTCAAACTACTATGAGCTGATCATTTAAAAATAATAGTTTTGCCTTTAAAGAAATAATAATCTCTTCTCCCTCCTTGGAAAGACATACACAAAAGCTTCATCATCATCTTAGGCAATACTGAGTAAATCATTGTTGAATGAAAGGAAATCTTTTTCTTAAGCTTTGAGAGGTCTAATTAAAGTTCATTCAATCATTTGAGTCAGTCAGAGTCTAGTTTCCAGTGGAAAGTGAAAATGAAATCTGTATGAAGTAAAAAGAATAATTGGCTAAGATTCATGAAGTGTTAAACATGTTTTAGTGAATTATAATAGATTACTGTAAAGGAGAATCATGGTATGTCGGTAGTGATCTTACCATATTATTTCATTGCTTTAGAAGAAATATAAAATTGTGCTATGTATAATTATATACTTATATGTGTGCATATTGTGTGTGTGCATATATACTAATATAATGTTTACTGGTTTCTTAGTAATTATAATAATATATCAAGTTATTGTTCTTAAAAAGCTACAAATCCAGAACTTCATTTATAGGCAAAATTTATTTATAATAATTATCACAACTACAACTTCTGAATTATAGCAACATCTGTACTGTCTATGTGTCAGTAGTACTAATCTCCTCATGTGAAAATGGGTTCCTTATGCCTCTGATGAATAAAGGCTCAAAACATAAACTATAAACACAATTACAGATTTGATAGGATTATGGAATACCATTAAATGGGGAAAATGGGGAAAAATGGTAAATTATATCAGAGATCTTAGCTTCAGCTTTCAGATCATACTACCTTTTCACAGAAGCAACATTAGACAACAAACTTACCTAGTAAAGAAGATGGAGAGAGAGAAAGGGTGGGGGGGAGGAGAGAGACACAGAGAGAGAGAGAAAAAGAGAGAAAAGAAGAAGAAGAGGGTAAAGGGAAAAAGAGACAGAGACAAAAAAAGAAAGAAGAAAGAAAGAAGGAGGGAGAGAGGAAGGGAGAGAAAGGAAAAAAAAAGAGGCAGGAAGAGAGATAATCAGAGACAGAAAAAAGAGAGGGACACAGAAAGACAGATGGATAGATACAGAGACAGACTGAGGCTGAGAGAGGCAAGGAGAGAAATTTAAAAGGTGAAGGAGAGAAGAAAAAATAAGGATCTGATTAATGTATGCAAAAGACTAATTAAAGATTTTATAAATATAAATTTGGGTATATATGTATTTATTAATTAAAAAAAAACTTTCTAATATGACTGGATAAATTCCCTGATAAAAAGAATAAAAAACTGATTTAGATACCTCAACAATGTATTGCATATATGAAATATATCTGAAAAATACATGTATCCACATGTTAAGTAATAATTAAGGGGGAATAAAAACTATTTTTTATGTTTTTTTTTTGTTTTTTTTTTTTGTTTTTTGTTTTTTGCTGAGACAATTGGGGTTAAGTGACTTTCTCAGGTTACACAGCTAGGAAGTGTTGTATCTGAGGCCAAATTTGAACTCAGCTCCTCCTGACCTCAGGGCTGGTGCTCTATCCATTATGCCACCAAACTGCCCCTATTTTTATGTTTTATAAAGGAATGATTTATCTCAAATTTTAAAAAGATAAAACCAAAAATTGCTAATGAAAAATGCTAGAAACTCTGTACTTAACTATCATAGATGATGAAAAAAATCTTTATTCAATATATGGTTGGTTGGTCGGTGTAATTCATTCTCGAGAGGACCAAACTAGCATCAGTATGTTAGACTCAAGTTACAATGTGTTCAATTATGGAGGCTAATCATAAGAATTATTGAAGAATCAAACAGCAATTGAAAAATTAAAAAAATAAAAACAGTAAAATAAATTGCCAATGAGCAAGCACTCAAATGCTAAGCACAAGAAATAAAATTTATATTGTATTAATTTGTATTTGATAAATGTAAATAATCAGTTATTATGGAAGATCCAAGATGATACATACTTTCCTCCAATTATTTTCCAGAGAGGTGATAGACTTAAAATTCCACAATAAATTTTTTCACATAGTAAATGTAGTACTTTCTTTTGGTTGATTATATACATGTATCAAGTCCTGCCTTCCTTCCTTTGTTCATTCAATCCATCATTTGTTCCAGTCTTCCTTTGTTTTTTTTTTTTTTTTTTTTCCTTCCCCTTTCCCTTTCTTCCTTCTTGGAATCGTAGGTTTGAGCCATACATTATTAATGAAATAAAAGCCAGCATAAAGAATTTTACATCTTAAACAGGCAGGACTTAGCTGCTTTGCCTCGTTCAGGTCTGAATCACAGTACTCAGAGACAATTCCAGGACTACGAAGACCACTGGTCAACAGAGCTTGCAATTCCAGTTGACTGGAGACCCTCATTACAGGTTTAAGCAGAAAAGAGTGCTTGTGGTCCTTTAGAGACCTAAGCACAGATCAGGAGTGTAGTAAACACTTTCCTTAGAACTTACCCCCTTGGAAGAACTGAAAACTTACAAGTTACTAGAAGCATCTCTGAAAAACAGATGCATAAAAATCCCTGAAGCTTGGGATACTGCTCCTTCCACCTTGGAAGCAGAGGCTTACTTTAACAAAAAACTTAAAAGTCAAGAAATAGATTGGGAAAATGAGCAAAAGAACAGAAAAACATTTTGACCTGTTGAAAATTACTCTAATGATAATGAAAGAGTGTTCCAAATCACTACTGATCAGAGAAATGCAAATTAAGACAACTCTGAGATACCACTACACACCTGTCAGATTGGCTAAGATGACAGGAACAAATAATGATGAATGTTGGAGGGGATGTGGGAAAACTGGGACACTAATACATTGTTGGTGGAGTTGTGAAAGAATCCAGCCATTCTGGAGAGCAATTTGGAACTATGCCCAAAGAGTTATCAAACTGTGCATACCCTTTCACCCAGCATTGCTGTTATTGGGATTATATCCCAAAGAAATACTAAAGAGCGGAAAGGGACCTGTATGTGCCAAAATGTTTGTGGCAGCTCTTTTTGTAGTAGCTAGAAACTGGAAGATGAATGGATGTCCATCAATTGGAGAATGGTTGGGTAAATTATGGAATATTATTGCTCTGTAAGAAATGACCAGCAGGAGGAATACAGAGAGGCTTGGAGAGACTTATATCAACTGATGCTGAGTGAAATGAATAGAACTAGAAGATCTCTGTACACTTCAATGTTGTATGAAGATGTATTCTGATGGAAGTGGATATCTTCAACATAAAGAAGATCCAACTCACTTCCAGTTGGTCAATGATGGACAGAAACAGCTACACCCAGAGAAGGAACACTGGGAAGTGAATGTAAATTGGTAGCACTACTGTATCTACCCAGGTTACTTATACCTTTGGGATCTAATACTTAATGTGCAACAAGAAAATGGTATTTACACACATATATTGTATCTAGGTTATATTGTAACATATGTAAAATGTATGGGATTGCCTGTCATCAAGGGGAGGGAATAGAGGGAGGGGGGATAATTTGGAAAAATGAATACAAGGGATAATATTATAAAAAAAATCACTCATGCATATATACTGTGGAAAAAAATTCCAAATAAAAAAAGAAGAAAAGAAAATTACTCTAATGATAAGGAAGATCAAATGAGAAGAAGATAATAAAGTCAAAGCTCTTATATTTAAATCCTCCAACAAAAATATGAACAATTAAATAAGAAAGAGGAAAAAATTGAAAAAAATTAAGAGGGATGCAAGAAAATTGGGGGAAAACAAGTTAATAACTTGATAAAGCAGACAAAAATACTGAAAAAAATCACTTTAAAAAATAAACTAGGCCAAATGGGAAAATAAGTACAAAAAGCTAATGGTGGAGGGTAATGCTTTAAAAAGCAGAATTGTCAAAGCCAAAAGAAATACAAAAATTCACTGGAAAAGGGAAAAAATTCAAAAAGTAGAATTTACCAAATGGAAAAGGAATTTCAAAAGTTCACTAAAGAAAATAATTCCTTAAAAATTAGATATGAACAAATGAAAGATAGTGATTTTATGAGAAATCGGTAAAACAAAACCAAAAACTTAAAAATAAAAAAGATAATGTGAACTATATCATTAGAAAAACAGTGGACCTGGAAAACAGATTTAAGAAAACAATTTTAAAATTATTAGGTAACTTGAAAGACAACATCAAAAGAAGAGTCTAGACATCATCTTTCAAGAAATTATCAGTAAAAATTACCCTGATATTCTAGAACCATAGGATAAAAGAGAAATTAAAAGAACCCATTGAACACATCTTGAAAAAGAAACCAAAATGAAAACATGAACATTCTTGGGAATATTATAGCCAAATTCCAGAGCTTCCAAGAAAAGGAAAACAATATTATAAGAAGAAAGAAAGAAATAATTCAAGTATCATGGAACTACAATCAAGATTTAGCTGCTTAAAGGCCTGTGGTCTTGGAATAGAATATCCTGGAGGGCAAAGGAGCTTGAATTACAATCAAGAATCATCTATGTAACACAACTGAGTTTAATCCTTCAGGGGAAAAGATGAATATTCAGTGAAATGAAAGACTTCCAAGTGTTCATAAAGAAAAGACCAGAACTGAATAGGAATATTTATCTTCAGATACAGAACTCAAAAGTAGCATAAAAAGGTAAATAGGAAAGGAAAATTATAAGGGATTTAAAAGATTAAAAACTATTTACATTCCTATATGGTAAGATACAACATAGAAGAGCTTTCTCATTATCATGGCAGTTAGAAGGAGTATATATAGACAGAAAATATAGGTGTGAGTTGAATATAAAGAGGTGATATAAAAATAAAATTAAAGGGCAAGAGAGGAATGTCTGGGAGAAAGGGAAAGGCAGAGGTAGAATGGGATACATTATCTCCCAAAAAAAGAAGCAAGAAAAAAAAAAAAAAAAAACTTTTACAGAAAAAGAGGGGGGAGATAAGATAATGGGGAGTGAATTAATCTTACTTTTATCAGAGAGAATAACACACACACTCAATTGGGTATAAAAATCTATCTTATTCTATAGGATAATAGGAGGGGAAGGAAATGGGGGTGGGGGCTTGATCAAGGGAGGGAAGACTGGAGGAGATGTAATCAGAACCAAAACATTTTTTGAGGAGACAGGGTGAAAAGAGACAGAGAAAAGAATAAATAAAAGGTACAGTTAGCAAGATTAAGTGTGAAAAAAATTAAAATAAATTTCTCTCATAAAGATCTAATTTCTCCAACATAGAGAACTGAGCCAAATTTATAAAAGTAAGAGCCATTTCCTAACTGATAAGTGATCAGAAGATATTAAGTTTTCAGATGATATAATAAAAATATCCATAGGATTATGAAAAATATTTGACTTCTATATTAATTGGAGAATTGGAAATTAGAATAATTCTGACTCACTACCTTATACTTATAGATTGACTAATAATAACAGAACCATAAACCAACAAATGTTGGAGGAGATGTGGGAAAATAAGACATTAGTGTACTGTTGGTGAAATTTGAACTGATTCAACCATTTTGTAAAGCAATTTGGAACTCTGTGCCAAGAGTTACAAAACTATATGTACAAAAATATTTCTAGCAGCACTTTTTGTAGTGATAAAGAACTGGATCAATTGGGGAATTGTTGAACAAATTATTTTATGTGATTATGAAGGAATACTATTTTGTTATAATAAATGATGTCAAGATGCTTTCAGAGAAACTTGAAACTCTTCCATGGGCTGTTGCAAAGTGAAATGTACTTTTTGCAACGATATTATAAGATGATCACTGTGAATGACTCAGCTATTCTTAGCCATACAATGATCCAAGACAACTCAGAAGGACTTATGATGAAAAATGTTAGCCTTCCTGAGAAAAAGAGCTGAAAGTAAGAATACAAATTAAAGCATATTTTTAAGAAACTTTATTTTTTTTGAGATTCCTCTCTCTCCTCCTCCCTTTTATTCTATGCTTTCTTTCACAACATGACTAAAATGGAAATGTTTTACATGAATACACTATATTGAATTCCTTACCTTCTCAATGCAGGGGAGCGGTGAGGGATGATTGGGAGTTAGTAATGGAAAAAAAAAATGAATCCAAAGCTTTAAAACTGGTTAAAATTGTTTTTACATGTCACATTGGAAAAAATACTAAATGAAATTTTGAAAATAAGGAGGATAAATAACTAAAAAGGAAGTATGTTGTCAAGAATATGTGTTAGATATAAAACTAACCATAATAAACTTAGTTAACCATATAGAATAAGTCCTAAGCTTACATTTCCTTTTTCTGAGAAAACAGCAAAATGAGAGAGAAAAAGTTTGCACCTTTATAATCGTAGCAAAACAATACTTAATCATCAATCCCATTTCATCTACTACCTGGAAGTGAGAAGAAAAACAAAAACAAAAACACAAAAAAGAAAAATAGAATATTGAATAATATATATATTTTTTCTCTTCAGATCTCATCTCTAAAACCTGCTCAGAGCTCCCCTGTTACTCAATCATGCCCTTTACATTAAACTATGACATTCTTGCATCTCAATGATAGGTATGAGAAGCATTTGTAGCCTGTCCAGACAATCTAATTTCAGTTAAAAATTTCCAAAGAGTTATTTTCTTTTATTTGAAGTGAACACATATTGATTATGAATAATCAAATAAATGACATGATCATTTGCCAGAAACTTACTGACACTGTGAAATAGTCAATTTACCATTTTCAGAACTTTATAAAATGGAAATTCATGCCTGAAGACCATAGGGTGCCAGTCATAGATGCTGTGGTAAATTTAATCAATCAATGTAATCAAATTCAATCCATTGCCCTGTAGGAAAAGTGCCTAGTGGCAGCACAATTTGGCATCTAGGGGGAACTATATTAACATTATTATTCATGGGAGAGGTCCCTGTTACTTTTAGGAAACACTATTCCTATAATAGATATGATCATATTGCCTCTGGGAAAACTGAGCAAAAGGCTTCAACAGAAGGAATTTTAATAATCCAAGAGGAATTGTATAATAAATATTACAAAGAGTATTATATTATCTGAAATCCCAGCTTTACTGCTTTGTACAGATCACTTGTATCTTCTTGGGTTTGTTTTCTTCACCTATAAACCAAAGCATTTCATAACTCAGTACTAGAAAGAGTTTCATCAAGTTGAAAGCTCCTTAAAATGATTTAGAGAGAGATCTATCCATGTTTGTCTAGCTTTTCCAATACTAGTTCATATTTTCTGATAAATTTATAATAGCAGGTGTATCTAACATTCTGGGAACACTTTCAATTTCTCCTGATATCATAAGGATAGTAATGTAGCATATAGACTATTGATTTATTATTTCTCACAATTGCCAATTATCAGTCCATCTCTTTAAAATTAAATTAAATTAAATTATTATTATTATTATTTTGTAAGCAACTTTGTATAGTAAAGAGAGCACTAGAGTTAAAATGAGGAAGAATCAAAATCAAATATCATATCAGATGCTTAACTTCTGAGGCAGAACAAGTCACAATCAATTTCAATCCTAGTTTACTCATTTGTAAAGTAGGAATTATAATAGCACTTTCACATGTTGTTGTAAAGATAAAATAATATGTAATATAATTGCTTTGCAACCTTTAATGATAATTGTTATTAATAATAGTCATATTATTATCACCATTATTGTTAGTATAAATATTGTCACTCTTTTCCCTAATCATATCCTCTATTCTAATTCTTCTTAGATGTTCAAAAGATGATACTCTTTAAGTTTATTGTGCTTTAGTAATTAAGGACCTGGTTCAAACGTGAACTTTGTTCATAGCTAATCTTAAACAAGTCATGTAATGATTCTGTCCTTCATTTTTCTTATACAAAGAAAGGACTTTCACTAGATGCTTGCCAAGTTCCTTCCAAGTTGAAGTTCTATCTTTAGGCATTAAAGCACAGGATGATCAATTTTCTAAACCCAAAGCAATCTTAGATATTACTTAGTCCAATCTCAATATTGTAAGGAAGACTGAAGTTCAGAAAGATTGAATCTTTCCAGTAACACATCTACAACTGAGATTAGTCTAATGTTCTTCCCACCATGTAATATTGTTTCCCTTCCATTGATCCAATTAAATTGTAGAGTGAAGAAGTCCTGATTAAAATTTCCTATTATCTCTCAAATATTAGGATGTACAAAACTTCTTTTTACATTTGTTATTTAAAACTCTCTAATGGTAAAAAGACAAGAAGAAAAAAAGAACAGGGAAAAGAAACTATATTTTGTACCAAAGGAACTACTAGATATCTGCATTTTCAGGAATTAATCCCATCTTGACCCCATTCTTTTCTTGAGAAACAATCTGGAAAAGGTAGAATTCAAATGACCAGTAGACCAATGTTGGCTCTGTTTCTGTCAGTGATGCTAATGAAAAGGATGCGGTTATTTTACTATTTTATAATACTAAAATTAGTTATGAGTTTTTGGAGTATGATGTAAAATAATAGAAGGAACTCTTTAAGATACAATGGTAATTAGATATATGGCCCTGATTCAGTAAGGACACATACTTACTTATTGAATAATTTATTGCTGCATAGAGATTTTATCCCTTTTTTCTTATTTATTTATATTTTTATAGCTTTTTATCAACAGAACATATGCATGGGTAATTTTTATATTATCTCTTGCACTTGCTTCTGTTTCAACTTTTCCCTTCCATCCCTCCACCCCTTCCCTTAGATGGCAGGCAGTCTCATACATGTTAAACATGTTAAAGTATATCTTAAATTCAATATATGTGTAATGATCAGTACAGTTCTCTTGTTGCACACAAAAAACTGGATTCAGAAGGTAAAAATAACCTGGGAAGAAAAACAAAAATGCATGTAATCCACATTCATTTCCCAGTGTTCTTTCTCTGGGTATAGATGATTCTGTCCATCATTGATCAATTGTTATCCCTTCTTAAGGATAGTTTTCTATAAATTGATTTATGAAAAAAGAAATTTAATAATGAAACTTTTCTGGATCCCTGTAAACCAATGGAGACAAGCAGAGATGAAAATTTTGCTGCTTCTTTGTCAAGTTCTGCAATACAAGAATCTTTGGAAAGAGGTGAAAGTGAAGCAGTTTTATGTACATCTTTCCCCCTATTATAACAACCATATATTATGAACAATTATTTATTAAATAAATGTTAAGCATGAGGGTCCCCAAAATGGTTATGTATAATCTTTGAACTATCCAAATGCAAAATTTGTCTCTACCATCCTATTTCACTGTCACTAACAATAGTAAGAGGAAAATGAATATCTAACACAGTAACAGAAATGCCTAAAAAATTGATAGTTCTGCCCTACTAGTGTTGCTAAGTACTTCCTGGAGCTGTATCAAATTCCAAGGCAATTTGAATGACACGGACACTAACTGCTAGAAGCTACGGTGAATTATAAGGATATATATATATATATTCTTATTTTTAAATTCAGAGATACTTATTGGAGGAGAGCATACAGGTCAAAGCAATGGTCACATAGTCTGAATATAGTCAGGGGAAAATTAAAAGGATTTCATTCTCCTTAATTTATCTCTGAGTAAGATCCATGAATCTTTCTGTCACAGGAGCAAATATTCCAGGTGGTGATAGCCCATGGAATGACTCTTTTGTAGCTAGGCCAGTTAAAACAGAGGGCTGACTAACAAGAATGCTGAAAATGTGTTGATTAAATCCACTAAATATTGGCAGAAGGCAATCTAACACTGAAAGAGTGAAAACACTGCCTTAAGGAAGAAGAATTGGCTGCAGCAGCAGATGACAGTTTAGCAGGTGGCAGCAGCAGCTCATCAGAGAAGCCGTTTTGGAGTAGAAAGCAGCAATGGAAGACAGAGCTACATCAGATGGTGGCTGAGTGGAGTGGTTAGACAAGGCAATGCTGGGTCCATGCCCGGTGAATTGAGAGAGATAAAACTAAGAAGCAAATAACTATAAACAATTGCTGACAGAAGTGCCAGCAAATAGCTGTCTAATTTGAGAAATTACTCCTAAGGGATTCCTTTCTGAAATATAACAATTTTTCACCTTGCATGAGTTTCTGAGAGATCATTTCTCTTTCTCACTATTGAAAAGATGGTTATAGCCATATATGTGGTTTTTGCATGTTTGGATAAAATTGAGTCTCATGCTTAATTTAGTCTTATTTTCTATTCTAATTAAATCCCCTTTGTAATGTTTCAGTATGTTGACTACCTGTCCTGTTGAGATTCTCTCTCTCTTTCTCTCTTCTTTTCTCCCTCTCTACCATTCCTTTCTCTTTTTCTCTCTGTTTCTCTCCCCAATTATGTCATGCTTACATATTACATTAACAGATACAAACACAGGCATATATGTATGTATAAGTGAATATATGAATACATGTACATATGCAAATTCACATATACATGAATATGCATTTATTGTGTATATAGTTCAGTTTTCAGTTGTATTTGACTCTTCAGGACCCCATCTGGGGTTTTCTTGCCTAAGATACCAGAATGGTTTGCCGTTTCCTTCTGAAGCTTCCTTATAGATGAAAAAATTGAGGCAAACAGGATTAAGTGATTTTCTTAGGGTCACTCAGCTAGTATCTGAAGCCAAATTTGAACTCAGGAAGAAAAATTTTCCTGATTCCAGACCTAGCACTCTATCCATAGTGCCACCTAGCTGTTCTAAATATATAATCTTTATTTTTTTTTCAGATGTATAGCATTATCTCATTAGATCTCCCATCCCCTATATTCCTCATATCTTTATCTTTCTCATGAACTTTAGTCCTGCATCAACAATTACCTACTAAATTATTTGATGTTTCATAGATATCTAAAATCCAACACACACACACACACATACACACACACACACGGAGAGAGATAAAGAGAGAAGGAAAGGAGAAAAAAAAGGTAGAAGGAGAAGTTTCAAGGACATTTTTTAATCCAAAGATTTTGGTTAATAACAATCCCAAAGAGTTTTATTTATGAGCTTCTTTTGTACTTTTACACTCTTCCTATTAAAATTCTTATGAGAGAAAGACATAAAATATATTGTGGTTTTATGAATGGAAATATCTCCAGAAATGATCTCAGATATGGAAAGAACAATTTTAAAAACCTGGAAAAGCCACATAAATCTTTCTCTTGTATTATTTCCCCAACAATTCTTCCCTCTCTCCTTCAACAAAAAAAGAATAAGGTGAAGCAAAAATTGTTGAAAGTCTCTATGATGTAAAGATATTGGTTTATACTAGTGGCTTTGGAAATTAACTTCTTTCCTTTCATGCATTTTACACAGTTTCTTTTAAAAGTATATAAGTTGTATTTCTACAACTAAAGAAAAATGATTCATAATGAAATACCATTAATAATAAATTTCCTCAGTGGTAAGTTATCATCATGGGACTAAGTGTTAGCAGCCTCTTAGCAGCTTCTCTATGAAGAGTTCTTGGTGAGTGATGCATTCCCCAAAATGATTTCATGCCTTAGAAATAACTAAATCATATTATCTCCCGTTCTTAGTTTAGAAGGAAAGACTAATCTGTTTTTAAGTGAAAGAAGTGATATTTGCCTCTATTTTCCTGAGCTGTTTGTCATAATCCACATTCTTGGAACTCCGTACACATTCTTGGAGCTCCACAAGGGGATTTTTATCTCAGGATCAAAAAGATACTAAAGTACTGATTCCAGTTTATGACTTCTCTTTTCACAGCCCAAGAATGTGTCTGATGCCTCTGAAAGAACTAGGTAATCATGGTGGTCTTCATCTTCCCTTGGGGTTCTGAGATACATACATGAGGTTCCTGAAGGTTCTAGGTCAAATATAAGCAAATTCTACCAATCTCAAAATTTCTATAAATCTGAGGTAATACATGGTTAATTAAAGAAGTCAAGAATATACAGGGCTCACAGAATCCAGTAATCATACTAGAAAGTTATGCCATGCCTACAAGATATCAATGTATCCACTTTTTCTGTCAGAGCATGAGGAAAATGGTTATTCTAACAATACACATAGGATAGGAGACTGACATAGTTATGTATGCCTTAAAGCCCACTGGACCCATTCATCTTATAGAACTCAAAACATACTACTTCATGTGAGTAAACTGGTATATTTTTTTCAAATTAGGGCAGGGAGGAGGAGGGCTCATCAATTTGCAAATCTGATTGTGATATTTCCTCTCAGTGAATCCCCATTTCTAATTTAGTGTTCAAAAACTAAGGTCAGTGCATTCAATCATGGTACACATATATATGAATGTGTATATGTGTTTACACACGATTTTACATATGTACACATGTATGGGTATAAACATACATCCATAAAATATATTATAATATATATATATATATATATATATATATATATATATATATATATGTGTGTGTGTGTGTGTATGCCATTAGCTTTCTTTCCCTAAACTAAACTAAACTAAACTAAAGCCTATCCTAATGAGAACAAATAAGATAGCATACAAATCTCAGTTTGTATCTGATATAACCAGTTTAACTGTGTATTTTAATAGCTAGCATTTATATAGTACATTAAGATTTGCACAGTGCTTTACAAATATCCCATTTTATGCTCATAAAACTTTTAAGATTGTTAATAGGATATAAAAATAGTTGCTATCATTATATCTTTTTTACAAATGAAAAAAAAAAACTATTCACAGCAGAAGTTAACTGACTTTCTAAGAGTCATACAACTAGCAAATGTTTGAGGCTAGAGTAGAATGCCAGACTTTCTTATTTCAGATCTAGCATTTCACCTACCATATCTTCTAGTTTACCTCTCGTACCAAAAATAGAATGTCTAAGATTTTTTTTACAGGTTGAATTATTCTAATACATACTAAAAACTAAACTTGCTGATTATCTTCCCTTTAATACAAATGCTTAGTTGTGTAACCATGTGTAGGATTAGTTTGCCAGGGATTTCAGCAACCCCACTCCTACTATACAGTTATTCTGTAAAAAGAACATATTATTTCATTAAGTTTATATATATTTTTAAAAGCAAAAAGAATAATAAAAATTCAAACCAAATCTCCCCTAACATAGCTGTTTGTTTCAGTGGAAAAATGAAAAAAAAATTGCCTATCCCTATGGAGACTAAAAGTAGTAGTTGGTTATAACCATTCCACTTTGCACTAAAATTACTGACAGGTTTTATTGATAGGGGGATAACAAAAGAGAAAACATATGGGATAATAATCAAATTTTATTTAGTTAGAATGGTAGACTCATGCTTGTTGGATTAATGTGCCAGTTAGCAAAGACTTTTTGAGGTTGTTTTGAAACCAACCAGTTTTATCGGAAGGTAACACCATGGTATCTTATCAATATTACTGTTACTGAATGTAATTATTTAAAAGATTGGACAGTACATGCTAGTCCTTTTGTGCTAATCTGGGCATTGTGTTTGGAATTTTTCACTTACACTAGAAAAGAAGAAAAGATGAAACATAAATTGTTGTATAACATCTCACCTTGGGAACCTTCACAGAATTGTTTTCCTCCATAATGGCTTCCAAGTACATTGACTTGTTGCTAAGTAAACCATTCATTTCATGCTTAGGAAAATTACCCTATTTCTGAGAAAGTATTTGCATCCCCATGAGAAGTTGAAACTAAAGGCTTCCTTTGTTGTTGTTAAGGTGAAATTCTGATGAAATAAAAAGAGAACATAATTCACCATTCTACAGCATTCTACTATTATCATGTATATATATGCTTATTTAATATGGAGGTAAAATCTAATTGATTTTCTTACAATCACCATTGGTAACTATCCCAATTTAATGCTCATTTGATTTTAATTTGATAATATTTTTAATTGATTTATCTGTGAGTAAACTGTGCCTGAAATACAAATCTTAATAACCAAGGTTGGAAACATAGAGCTGAGCAACTCCTTCTGGGTCCTTTATCTACCTCCTCAACCACAAAATAGTTAAAGGAGAAGACAGAGGAGAAATATGACATAGACTCCTTCAGAAGTTTCTACTGTAATATTATGGACTGACATTACTATGAGTTTTATTCTTTTCTTCATTTAATCATTGAGAAATTCAGATTGCTATGATTCTAAGGACTCTGAGATTATGATTATATCTAGCTTTTTATGTCAGTACTCAATCTTATTCTCCACTTCTCATAGATTCTCACATTTCCTTGCATTTGAAGAATTCCAGAAGAGACAGAAGGAAAAGATGCTACTAAGACAGTAAGACATTTTCATTTGGTTGGATTTAGCACAGTGTATACACATTCCAAATGACTCATGTCCATGGATTTCTAAAAACACTCAAAGTAAGAAGACCTCCTATCTTTCTCTTTGCGCTCTCTCTTCTCTCTCTCTCTCTCTCTCTCTCTCTCTCTCTCTCTCTCTCTCTCTCTCTCTCTCTCTCCTTCCCTTTCTTTCTCTCTTTCTCTGTTTCTCGCTGTCTCTCTCTGTCTCTCTCTGTGTGTGTCTTTGTCTCTCCCTCTCCCTCTCCCCTTCTCTCCCTCTCTCCCTTTTCCTTCTCTTCCTCCCTCCCTCCCTCCCCCTTCTCTCTCTCTCTCTCTCTCTCTCTCTCTCTCTCTCTCTCTCTGTTTCTCTCTCTCTTCCTCCCTCTCTCTTCCTTCCTCTCTGTCTCTCTCTCTCTCTGTCTGTCTCTCTCTCTTTCTCTCTCACACACATACACACACATACACATAAACACACACACACATAAACACACACACACACACACACACAAACACACACACTGTCTGCAAAGCAAATTATCAATCTTCAAACACCAGGTTCAATGAAAACTATAATCACATGTCAAGTACTTGAGATTTAGTGGATCTATTGGCTCTCTCTATTGATAGATATTACAAATTTAAAATTAATGACCCTGAAGAGTTATCTGAGGTTAAGAAAAGTTAAGTGACTCTCCTCTTGTCACGTAGTGTTAGGAGAATGGTTTGAACTCGGGTCTCATAGATTCCAAGTCAAGTACTCTATCTAGTACATTAAAAGTTTTCATATAATAAAACATTTTAATTTTAAAAAAATAAATTTTTTTGAAGTTGCAGTCATTTAATGCTTAAGACACATGTGAGACTTATGTCAATGCTCGAATATTCTGTCAACATCAATAAAAGGTTATAACACCATTATTAACAAGATTATTGCTAAAAAAAAACAAAACAAAAACAAAACAAAAAAAAAAAAACTTTTATTTTGGTCCTTCCCTCACCCCTAGCTGAGCAATTATTTTCTCCACATTTAGTTAGTATATCTTTTTTCATTCTCTCTAGCCCATGGTTCACCCTTTTATTTTAAACTTACTTAGAATGAAGTCAAGTGCAGTAAAAACTTCATTTATTGTGAACTTGAATTAAATTCCAGATTGTCTCCTTGCAGCAATATGCTAATTACTACTGTAGTTACAAAAACCATTGCAAGTCTATTTTGACAAGAATAGAAGTCTCTGAGGAATTTAATAGTTGGCAAGGGAATATAATTTACCATGGAGGACAGGGGTCTTTAATCAGAGACTTGCTAAAATGTTTTATTTTATTTTAAAAGTATTTTGATAAATTTATAATTAATTTGCTTTATATCCTTACTTCTTTTAATGCTTTTAAAGGCTTTCCTCCTCTACCCCTGAGAAATGGTCCACAGCCTTCATTAGACTGATACAAATGAGTTTATGACACAAAAATGTCCCCAACCTCTTGATTTATGACTACCTAGTAATTTCAAGATTGCAGCTAGAGAGTTGACAGTGGTGACCCCTGGAGCTTTAAATGATACAGCAGACTATTTTCTTTGTGGTTTATAGAATGTGTTGTTCAATAAGAAATTAAGTAATTTATATTTGCCAATAAGAATACCGCTTTCATGACTTGGAATTAAAGTGATGATGCTTAATGTTCCCTAAGGCAGAAATTTTAGAATTGCTCACTTGAATTTGAATACTTTGTGATCCTGTTTTATATGTCTTATGTTTTATCTTCCCAATCAAACTGTAACATGTTTTAGAGTATTTTTTTCATCTTTTTGTCTAATGCAAAAAGTATGTCATTCAAACACTGCTTTTCTTTTGATGATTAATTAAGAATGTCGCAATGATCATGTGAACTATTTTTCTCCTTAATTGTCATCCAGTACACTGTCTTTTCCAGTAAAGGCCTGTAGGATTTACTTAGGGTCATAATTCAATACACATAATCTTAAAGACAGTGAGTTTATTAGTGCTCAAATCCTTGATTTAAACAAGATAAGAAAAAAAAAGGAAACATAGCATAAAAGTAATGCACAATTAGCAGACATAATAATCTCTGAGACAATATGAGAAAGAAACAGACAACAGACAATATGCAGCATAAATCTTCACCACTTCAAGGAAGCTGCCACATCTGGACTCCAACAGCTGGGAGAGCCCAAGTCCCAGTGATCAAGGATCCCTGAGTGGGATGCCAGTGTATATTAGGCAAGTGGTACCAACTTCCTACTTGAGCTCTCAAAGTCTCTTTCTACTAATGAGTTTTTATAGGCTGAGAACAAAAAAGGCACCATAATAAATATTTTCAGTTGATATGTGACCCTTGAGACAAAGTAGAACCCCTTCCCCAAGGTATAGGGATGCTCTATCACTAAGAGGACCAACAAATAAAATATTTGTGTTTACTCCAGGAACTGGCCAGATTTTTGGAGTTAACATAGGCCTACCATAAAGAATATTCATTCACAAAGGTACCAGGAGGATGGCCATGCCTCCTGATGCTTCATGAGATTTATCAGATAGCTAGGAGTATATTGCAAAGTTCTCAGCAAACAAATTTACACAAAGATATGCCCAAGAGTCATTGGGATTCCTTACTAAGATTCCCTTCAAGGCCAGATCTCTTGCCTAATTCTATGAGGAATCTGATTCCACAGACTGCCACATCAAACCTAAGATGGTCAGATCCTTGCTAGCCTTGATTTTATGGTACACACAATTCTTTGGTAAGTCTGACTCTTATCAGTGTCAAAATTAAAAATCATTCTCAGTGTCTCTCCTTGACAAGGTTTTACCCTTCTCTTATTCCATACAAGGTTCTACCATATTTGGAATACCTAAGAACCAAGCAATTAAAACCCAATATATTTTTTGAGTTATTCTTTCAGATATTTTTAAAAATCATATTGATTTTTGGATAATATGGGGAGTAGAAAACAGCAAAATTTCTAGTCATTATAGATTTAAAGTTTTAAAGGTCCTCTCTAGGGAAGAATCACTATAGTCAGAGTAGTTAAACAACAGCCAAGCATAATAAGATAGGCTGGAATATTCTGTCTACCTAGAAATTCCACAATCTCGTTATTGTAAATGAACCTGCCACCATCAAAGTTCCTTCTTTTGGTAAAAGCAATACCTATAGCAAGCTTCTGTTTAAATTAATATACCTAAGCTAGGAAAAGGGAGGATCTAATATAGCAGTACAGATTTGTTTATTGTATAAAACAGATATCACCAAGGAAAGAAGAAGCAGAGATCCTATGGATTTCTAATACTTGCCAATTGTATCTTTCTAGTATGTCTGAAATGTCTCCTGTTATCTCTTCTGACTTTGCCACCCTTGTGGTGCAGATACTCATCACCTTGTGCCTAGAATATTGCAATAGGTAGCTTATAGGTCTGTCTCTGAACAAATCCATTCATTTTCAGCCATCAAAGTGATTTTCCTAAAGCACAGTAATGGCTGTGTCACATTTCTAGTCTGTAAACTACAAGAACAAATACAAAATCCTCTGGTTGACATTCAAAGTACTTCATAGCTTTGCAATCTTCCCTTTCCCCCTTTCTAATCTTCTTACACTTTACTCCCCACCATGTGCACTTTGATTCAGTGACACTGGCCTCCTGGCTGTTCTGTGAACAAGGCACTCTATCTTTTGGCTCCAGGAAATTTCTCCAAATGTCTGACTTGCTTGGAAAACTCTCCTTACTTTGTTCTGACTATTATCTTCTCTGCCTTTCAGTGTCAATTGACACCCCATAAATCCATATTTATTGAAGTGCTTCTAATAATATTATTTACTATTTAACATGTATAGTGATTGCTTTTATTTACTTGTTTTAATGTTGTCTCCTCCAATAGATTGTGAGCTTTTGGAGGGGAGGACTGTCTTTTGCCTCTTTTTGTATTTCTAGAAACACTCCCTGGAACATATGTGCATAATAAATTTATATGGAATATTGATTGTTTGCCTGATCCACTGTACATGCATGTTTTGAAAAGGCTAGTTGGAAAGGAAAATTCCTATAGAATGAAAGTTTGAAAAGTCTATATAAGCCACGGATTTCTAAAATGTTCTTTTGCATCAATTTTAAATGCATTTGCAATTATAATAAAACATAATTTGTACTAGTTTTTGAGATTTGCTTTTAAATAGTCTGTCACTTAAATACCTCAAGTATTTTGGATTTTAGGTTCATTCAGGTAATTTTGTATAATTCCATTGGCTTATAATATGTTCTTTTATATGTTCCAATGTCTTATTTATCTTGGGACAAAAGTGCAAGGGATGTGGCAAGAAAAAACTTTGGATGGTTGTTGACTCAGTGGAGAGGCAGGAACATGTAGCGGAAAATCTCTGGATTGGAAATCAAAATCAAAACCTCATGTTCTAATTGAATCTCTACCACTAGTTAGTCATCCAGTCATAAATATATTGTCCAAAACTGTTTGCCACAGCATTTCAAGTCATGTAGAGGAAGTCATGCAATTTATGACCATCCTCTGCTCACTGCAGTGTTGTGACAGTCAGATTCATTACAGAGGCTACATGAATACTCTATGTTCCGAGATGAGAACTCATAATTCTGTTTAGACATGGTGTCAGGAAGACCTAATCTAGTTCTAGGCACTGGACAGTTGTATGACCTAGTAGAAAGCTTAGCCTCTATCTGCCACAGTTTTCTCATTTGTAAAAAAGGGATAATAATTCCACCAATATTCCAGAGTTCTCATGAAGGTAAAATGAGATTATTATGCAATTTTAAAACTTTTTAAATTGCTATAAAATTTTAGGAATTATTAATATGTCTTTTTAATGAATCAGGCAAAACTGTTATACAGTATACTTTAGCTCTCCTGGGAAAATCTTCTGGTCAACAAGTAATTATCATAAGCATCATGTATCCCATTAATTTTAATTCACTCTAAAATTATGTTATTCAAAGGTATTTATTTTGAATATTTTTATGATTTTTCTATATATTATTTCATATGCTTAGAAAGGTGAACTAGCTCTGTTATTGTAGCTGTACTTGGCTGCTATTTGGAATTGATATGGGGAAGTTCTTGTCAACACATCTAAGTCAAATTTCAGTGGAAGATGAATTGAGACTATAATTAAGAAACTTGAATGTGTTTTCCTATTATTATTATTATTAAATTATAAAGTTTTAGATGAGTCATTTATTCTTAGTGTGCTTCACGTTCCTTGTCTATGAAGTGAAAGGGTTGAGTAAGATGACTTTTAAGTTTCTTTCAGCTACATTCTGTGCTTCTGTGTTCATTATTGTTATGTTTTATAGATTGAAATGATTATCTGCCTCATATTAGAAAACATGAAGCACATGGTATGATATAGATTGGAAATTATGAGGAACATTAATTTTACTTGTATTAAAAAAGTTGCTGAAAGTTGGTCTCAGAAGGAGATCCATAACTCATTTTGACATCTCTGGTCTAATACTATTACCTGAAGGGGAAAAAAAATCATATTTATAGCCTCTTACTTTTTAAGTAAGTAGTGGAGTTCTGCCAGTTCTCCAATCAGATTTTCACAGTAAACAATATGTCTTGACAGACTCTTTCCGAATTTTTTTTTTTTATTTTCCCAAATGTAACACAGTGACTTTATTTTCTTTTTAAAGACTGAGTCTGCCTTTCTCACTCAAGCTAGAAGTGCAGTGGATGGTAACTTAACAAAAATTCCTACTGATGACAACTATTAATCACCACGGGAGTTTTGATTTCTGATCTGGACCAGTTTGCCTTTTCTTAGACTACCTTTTGCCCCTTTTGTGAGTTCTCCATATTGATAGTGGATGTAGCATGGGCAAACAACGAACTTAGTTTGCAACAAGTCAGCTTTCAAATTCAAGAGATCCATTAGCTTCAGACTAAGTGGGATTACAGGCATGAACTATCATACTCGATCTATAAAATAAGTTTCAAGAAGTATGATAAGGCATTAAATCCTTCACTTTTAATAAATTATTCTTTTTAATTCCTATTCTTATAAAACAGATACAAGTAATCAAAAATCAATTATTTTTGATGAAATGAAAAATAAGGACTAGGCTTAGAACTTTATATTCTACATAAGAATAATGTTCTCATTTTTTTCTTGCTCTATTTTGCAATTTTAGAATGAATTAAATAATATATCTATATATCTGTAATTCTTTATGTCAATATATTTTCCCCCAGAATTATTTGAAAAAGTTTGCCTAAAGATCATTTTGCTAAAATGGCTTAATGTAATTTGATGATTTTAGGTCATGCATTTAGAGTAGGATATCTATTCCTACTTGATTGTTTCTTTCTTTTTAATAATATTTTCCACTATATTGATTGTGGGACAATGCATTGTCCTACTTAGGATTATTTACCACTATGTGTTTGCCTACTGCCAACTATCCTTACATAATTTTTAATTCCTAAGAGATTTCAAAATAATTTTGATTTGGGGCAGCTAGGTTGTTCAGTGGATAGAGCACCAGCCTTGAAGTCAGGAGGAGTTGAGTTCAAATGTGGCCTTTGTGTGACCTTGGATAAGTCACTTCACCTCAACTACCTCAATAAATAATAATAATAATAATAATAATAATAATAATAATAATGATAATAATACTTTTTATTTAATAGAAGTCCTCTAACAGAAATTATAGATGGTTTAAAATATGTCACTTGATTTAATCACTTATTACAACTTAAATATGATTTCAAAAAATTTCAATAGCACACTCATCCACTAAAGGTAAAAAAGGTATGTTAAATGGGAGGTATAGTATGAAAGAACATAATCTATCTTCATTAACTATTTTGTAAGGTAATAGTAGTGACTAATGTCCTAAAGTGCAGAAATTTCACCTTACATTTTCACATTCCAACCTCTTGTCACCTTTTGAGAAGCACCAAGTTTTACATGCTGTATTCATATCCAGTCTATCAAAAAGTCTTGGAAACCTGATTAATGCAAAAAGGAATGCAATTTTTATAGTCTTGTTTTATGGTCAAAGCATGTAACTTTTAGAAATGTGTTATTTATAAAATCTCTGCTTTCAGATTTGACTGCCTTTTTTGTCTGTTAAGTATCAAATAAAAAATGACCCTATAAAATCATTATTAGTCTCTACAAAATGGGTAAAAGAAAAGGAAGAACCTCAAATAAGAACATTCATAAACTATATGAAAATAGTATTTTTGATAGAAAACTCAAAACAATGGACACTAAATCCTTCCAATCTTCCTTTGAAAATAAAATAAAATTTATAGATATGGTGGAACAGCCTATATCCCTTTAACAGTATAGCATTTGCTAGTTGTCCTAGTGGTATCAGTCTTCTTGTTCATCAGCTGTTGGATTCTCATCCACAACGTTTCTAGGAAACAAGTCTTATGAGTAAGTGGAAAAATTGTTGGCAACACTATCCTATTCACTTCCTAACAAGTTTTAGTTTTTACATTTCCCCCAATCTAATTATAGTTGTGCAAACTATCATGTGTATAAATCTGATCATGTGTATAAATCTGATCATTCTACTCCAAGTTCTTCAGTGGTTCCCTTTTGATTTGGAATAAAATTTAAACTTATTTAACTTGTGCTTAAGACCACAAGAATTGGTCCTACATTATGTTTGCAACTTTACTTCAGGACATTGAAATTTATTGTTACTGGAAAATTTCTCAAAGTGAAGAAATATTTGTATTTGGAAGATTCCAAATAAAATAGGCATCTTCCCAATTCTTTGAGAAGGGTAAAATTTTATCCAACAGCATTAATTATTACCTTTCATGCTTTGTAAGCTTTATTTACTTATCTTTGACCTCATCCCTTTTTTGCACATGCTATTCTTCCTGAGGGAAAAATACTTCTATATTTTTACCTGATGAAATATTTCATTGGCAAGTCACATAATCCCTGAGTCTCTGTTTTCTCAATTTGAAAATGAGTTTAATAATCCAAAAATCTGACAGATGCCAGAGAAGAAGTAAGGGGTCTTGAAGAATGTGTTTCTACAGTCTGAGGTCACTTCTACTCAGGCTTCAGCATAAGCCAAGTTTGAGTCAGGACCTTGGAATGGAGGAAAAAAATGCTGAAGACAAAAAGGAGATTCCTGTAATCATGTTTAAGATTATAACTAAAATATGGTTTCAAAAAATTTCAAAGACATTAAGTTTAAGTACTGGGAAGAGTTATGTTGTTGTTGTTTGTTTGTTTTTTTCTACCAATTACAAGTTCATAGAGAACTCATTAAAGGATAAGGTTTTGGATATCATGCTTTTTCAGAAACAGATTAGAGGTAGTAGCAGATTCATTTTGTTTTGTTTTGTTTTGTTTTGTTTTCTCCCTTTAGCAGTTATCTTTGGGATCAAATTCTCCAAGGAAGCAATTACTATTCATCATCTGTCATTTTGGACAGCAGTTCTTCAATGGTTCCCTCTTACTATTAAGTAAAACTTAAACTTCTTTGTCTTTTTTAAAAAAAAATCCTTTAAAGTCTTTTACTTGACAATGATGACCAAAGTATTCACCATTCCATAGTTACTGGGGGAATAAGACTGGCAAACCTTATATATAGTGCCCAGCAAAATCACTGAGCATTATGGACAAATCTTAATGCATCCTATTCCAAGATTATTGGTGTCATGCCAGCTTTTATATTTAAAAAGTCATTAAAGATGGCTAGGAATAGCTACTATAATTCTGCTATAAACTATACTGCCAATGTTGGCAACTTTGCTATATTTTAAATGTCATTTTCCAAGCCTATAAACACAACAACTACATCTAGAAAGAGACTATATTTATTTTTTACAACAAATATTTTACAATGTCTAAAATGCCTAGGTTCAGAGAACCTGGACAGCTGCTGTGGATACTATAAGCTTTTGTGTTAACAAAAATAATGATAATTATGCTTGTTTTTTAAAAAAAAAAAAAGGTCCATAGAACCTGAGGCTCAACTTAAAATACACACACACACACACACACACACACACACACACACACACACACACACACAAAAAAAAAAAAAAACCCTTAACACACATGAGAATAGCAGACATGGTTTTCTATTTTCAAAGCCAAATCCAGGTGCCACTCTCTGAAACCTACCTTAAGCTTACCTTATTTCTCAAATGCAAAATCCTAGTCAGTTTGATACGTCTTTATTAAAGTGTATTCCAATTTCTATTCAAATTATTTATGGATATTGCATTTTCTACCTACTAGATTTTAAGTTCCTTGAAGACAAAAAATATATGTGTTTTAACTTCGAATTTTTAGAACCTCAGGCAATACTTTAAAGAGATTAAATCTCTAATAAATGTTTGTCTAATTGAATTGAAATGTGCCTATCTCAATAGCATATAATTGAATAAATCCATTCTGAAGATATTTGAAAATTCCTCAAAAGGTCAAATTTGCTTCCTTTTAGCTTCATTTATACTGTCTAGACAGTTCCTAGAATTTTATTTAGAAACTGATAAACTTATAATAATGAAGACATACTATCTCTCCTTACATCTTTAAGAGCATGTGGAATTTTGTAATAGATATAGGAAACTCAGAAATAAATATCAGTTGCCCATTATCTTTTATTCTCTTCTCTGTACATAAAATATAAAGTCCTTATCAACCTAAAAGCTGCTCTTTTGAGCTTTACTTGTATGGCTCCTTTAATTTTCTTCCTCAGATATTATATTTACTGATTTCCTCTGCAAAATATACGTGAACTTCAAAGAACAGAATTTGTAATATATTTTGTTTTGTTTACTTTCTGATTCTTTGTATTTTGGGGAAAAAAAAAAAAAAAAGCATTACCAGCTATTTGGATTGCAGTTACTAAAGGTCATAGATTATGGAATTTGGAGCTAGGGAGAAAGCTGTTGTTCAATCTTCTTTTTTTGAAATATGAGAACACTGCAAATCAGGAAATTGAAGTGTCTTGTTCACTCACATGGGAACTTGAAGCCAGAGATTCTTGGCTATAGCACTTGGCTTCCATCCATTACATTAGGCTTGCCTCAAACTTTTTTTTTTTTCTTTTTACTTATCCTTGTCACCTGAGAATTTGGGGCAGATGCATTTTCAAACAGACTGCAGTCCTTTGTTACAGTGCCATCATCTCTCCCTTCTTTGTCCTCTATTCCTCTCCATCCTACTTCCATTTGTATCAATCTCCAGTAAGTGTACAAGTTTGTTTGTTTTTTTGTTTTTTTTTTTGTTTTTTCTAAATCAAAAGATATTCCTTTGACAGCATTTAAAGGGAAAAATGCCATGGAACTTTTTCTTAGTCAAATTTATTTATACTTCCCAAACTCATTTCCACACCAGTGTTTCCATCTTTTCTGAAGATTTCCATAGTATATTGAATCCTGGACCTATATACAAACGATTTTCCAGGGAACTCAAATATTTATTCCTTCTTACATTTTACACATAGGTCTCTAAATTCAGTTACATGATGTCAAGATACTTATGATCCCTCTCCACTTGAGAGATGTTTATTTTATTTACTGTGTCTCAAATTCTAGGAAACTACCCTCTTTCTGATAATTAAATGTCTATCACTCATACTTCCATTACTTCATTGAAGAAGTGGGGGCTCTAGCTACAGAATATTGAATATAATGGTGGATTTTGTTGATTTGTCTGCTAATTTTGCTATCTTTTCTTTGTATTTTTAAATTTTGTTTTGTTAAGGGATGACTAGCTGGGAAAAGGATAGAGAAACATTAAAATGCATATATATATATATATATATATATATAAAAGAGGGCTGGAACTCTGGAGAAACATACTTGAAACAAGGATACTTACAACAAGGCTCTCTAATTCACATATATTCAGTATGCTGTAATGATGTAATCATACTGAGTGGCTCTCCTGCCTCCACTCTTTCACTAAGATCAATACTGGGTCAGACTGTGATAGACACTGACTGTAAAGGAGACAGATTGCTAAAGAGACAATAAAGGCTTCCATTGGGATTGACTTAGGGAAATAGGAAATGGGGCTTGGCTCTAGGGCCCCAGGAAAAAATAAAAAAAACAAAACAAACACTTTGGGGCATGATGGCAACCAATGTTACACCCAGAGAGTCTTTAGAAATTCAGTATTCAAACATGATAAGTCAGCTGAGAAGCAACCTGATAGGAGAAAGGGATTACAGTTGGGGAGAATAGAGTTTTATGCAGCTGGGATAACTGAGATATTCCCTGGAAAGGTGAAATCTGTTCCTTTCTGACCTATAATTCTTTTGCCTCCAGGCCCAGTAGGCTAGACCATTTCACCTCCTGAGAGTACTTACAAAACAGTGTCTATCCATACACTGATGTGATAAGTGTATGGTAATCTGTAGATAATATCCAAGTCACTAAAACAGGTAGACAATGTGTGACTTATCAAACAGAAGTAGTAGCATCAGGTTTACTGATACAGAGTCTTAATAAGCACTCTGGTGATAGTTGGCCCAGATTCTGAAGCCCAACAACAGAATCCAAGAATCCAGGAATGTTTTGGACTGCAGCAGTTACAATTGACCATTCTATACTCACTATCTAAGTAAATGACGTACCAATGGAAGGATTGGTAGACACAGGTGCAGATCGCACAGTCATTAGAGGTTCCAACTGGCCCAGTCACTGAACAAAGATTAAGGCAAACACCTACATGTCTGGCTTAGGAGGATCAATAGCAGCTGAAGTTAGTGCTACCCTTTTGAGATGCATATTTGGAAGTTTTACTCCTTTTATAGTTGAAAAAATCCCCATCAATCTCTGGGGAAGAGATATTTTACAACAGTTAGGATTAAAAATGAGTACTTCAGCTTTTTAGGCAGGGCTCCTGTTGAAAGCCTGCCACCACTTTCATCTCTTCCTATCTAATGGAAAACTGATATACCAATGTGGATAGAACAGTGGCTCTTAGCTAGCAATAAAATTCAGGCCTTATTAGTATAGTACAAGAACACTTACAACCTTCTCTAAGTCCTTGGAATTCTCCAGTATTTGTTGTAAAAAAAAAAAAAAGAAATCTGGAAAATGGAGGATGTTGACTGATTTAAGAAAAGTAAATGAACAGATGGAAACTATGGGAACTCTTCAGCCTGGACTTCCATCTTCTACTCAATTGCCTAGAGAATGCCTCTTTGGGTCATAGACATTAAAGATTGTTTCTATTCTATCCCTCTAGATAAGGAGGATATGAAAATATTTGCCTTTTCAGTGCCCAGCATTAATTTAGCAGAGCCTTACAAAAGGTATGAATGGACAGTTTTGCCCCAGAGAATGAAAAATAGCCCAACTATGTGTCAAATGCAAGTTGCTGTTGTTCTTACTTGAGTAAGAAAAGCATTTCCAAAAGTAATGCTATTACATTACATGGCTGATATATTGGAATGTGCACCCGAGGAACAAATGTTGGAAGCATGTCTACAAAAGACCATAGAAACACTAAGGAACCACAAATTGCACACAGCTCCAGAAAAAAAATTCAAAGACATGCTCCTTTTCAATATTTAGGATATGAAGTATATCTTAAGTTGCTCTTTGTACAAAACTTTCTTTAGGAACAGAGAAGTTGAACATCTTAAATGACTTTCAGAAATTGATAGGAGATATCCAATGGATGCATCCAAAGTTAGGCTTGACTAGTCAAGCCTATGGTATATCAATTACACCATATATGACATTTTAAGAGGAGACACTGCTTAAAACTCACCACATCATTTCACAAAAGAAGCTAAAAAGAATCTGAGAGAAGTTGAGCTGGCTTTATCCAATGTGGTTGAAGGAGTCACTCAGAAACCCTTGGAAATATCCGTTTTTGCTACACAAGAGGCACCAACAGCAGTCCTTCATCAAGGAGACAGTGTGATAGAGTGAGTAAACCTCCCAGCACAAGCAGAACAAAGCCTTACTCCTTACCCAATGCTTGTGACTAGAATTTTATTAAAGGCCATTAAGCAAGCAGTACTATTACCTTCAATAAGACCTGACAAGATATATACCTTTTATACCAATGCATAAATTAATGCATGCTGTGAAACCATCCCAGAGTGGTAAATTTTATTGGCCACAGCTCCAAATTTTACACACGGGTCTCCATTAAAGATAATCCGGCTATTACATAATTGTTGATGGATTCTTGAAGAAAAAGTTTCTAAAGTTCCTCTTAAAGGACCAACAATCTCTACAGTTGCATGCAAAAATAACATTTGCGCTGCATACTCTAGTGACAACTATAAAGAAAGTAGTCAGAACTCCTTTTTAGTCCACTCAGCAGAATGAATTGTATGCAATCATTCTAACTCTTACTTATTATCCAGGAGATATAAATATAATATCTGATTCAGCCTATTCAGCAGGTGTGGTACAAAGAATTACCACAGTCCAAATAAAATTTGTAGCTTCTAATATATATCAGCTCTTTAAAGAACTTCAATAGCAAGTGAGAATACATCCAGGTAAGATTTATATCTGGCATGTCCACTTGCATAATGAACATACAGCTCCTATTTTTGATGGAAATTCAAAGGCAGATAGCCTTCTTACCATGTTAGCCAATGCTCCTTTATTTTAGGCAGCCAAAGAATCTCATTCTAAATATCATCAGGATGCTCAAGCTTTATGTTTGCAATTTGGGATAACAAGAGAGGAAGCTATTAGCATAGTAAAAGGCTGTACAGCTTGCTTCCTTTCAATGATCCTAAGCTCCCTCCAGGGAAGAACCCCTGTGGTTTGAGACCCAATGAAATTTGGCAGATGGATATGACTTATTATAAATCTTTTGGTTGTCTGTCTTTTATCCATGTTGTGGTAAACACTTTTTCAGGATTCACTTTTGCAATGCCAGCAGCAAAAGAGACATCCCAAGTGGTCACTGAATTCCTTATACAAGCTTTTGCAACTATGGCTGTGCCACAAGCACTAAAAACAGATAACGGACCTTCATATACTTCCAAACATTTTGCATGCTTTTGTTCACAGTATTAGATTTTACACACCACTGGCATATCTTTTAATTCTCAAAGACAAGCAATAGTAGAGAGGAGAAACAGAGACATCAAGACTCACCTCCAAAAACAAAGGAAATGAAACTAAAACAAGGTGTTAATTTAGTGGAATTGATGAGATGATGGTTCTTTAGTATACACATACTTAGTACTTAGCATAGTGATGTAATGGTTCTCTAGTTCACACATATTTATTATGCTGTAATGATGTAATCATACCATGGTATTTAAGGGCTGAGAAGGACTGGAAATGAGACATTCCATCTTTGACTATCCTCCTGGTGGCTCTCCTCCTTCCTGCGCTCCTCCAATAAGACCAAGACTGGGTCAGACTGTGACAAGCATAAATTGTAAAGTAGATAGACTGTGCAAGGGACAGTAAAGACTGAATTTCTCAAAGACACAGAAGAAAAAGGTTTATAGATTTAGAGCTGAAAGTGACCTTAGAGTGTTGAATATTATTTTTTTAAGATGAGAAAACCAAGGTTCAGAAAGATTTAATGGCTTGACCCATGTCGCATGGGTAACAAATGGCAGAATCAGCCTATAGACCAAAGTTATCTTTTCTCTAAGTCTAATGCCTTGTATCACAGTAGCAGCAACTAATAGTGATTAGCTAAATAATTTTATATTCAGGAGGAAATGAGAAAAATAACTAATACTTGGATTCAAAAAGTCCTGGATTTGAATTCCTCATCTGATATTTTCTAGCAATTTAAACCTTAAAAGTTAAATTAGATTTTGTGGACCTCAAATCCCTTTTGTAAAATGAAAGAATTAGCTTCAATGACTCTAAAATTTATTTTATTTCATTTTTAAAATAATAGCATTTTATTTTTAAAATATATGCAAAGATAATTTTTTTTTAAATTTTTTTTTATTATATATATATATATATTTTATAATATTATCCCTTGTATTCATTTTTCCAAATTACCCCCCCTCCCTCTATTCCCTCCCCCCGACGACAGGCAATACCATACATTTTACATGTGTTACAATATAGTCTAAGTACAATACATGTGTGTGAATATCATTTTCTTGTTGCACAATAAACATTAGAATCCGAAGGTACATGCAACCTGGGCAGACAGATATTAGTGCTAACAATTTACATTCCCCTCCCAGTGTTTCTTCTCTGGGTGTATCTACCTCTGTCCATCATTGATCAACTGGAAGTGAGTTGGATCTTCTTTATGTTGAAGATTTCCACTTCCATCAGAATACATCCTCATACAGTATCGTTGTTGAAGTATACAGTGATCTTCTGGTTCTGCTCATTTCACTCAGCATCAGTTGATTTAAGTCTCTCCAACCCTCTCTGTATTACTCCTGCTGGTCATTTCTTACTGAGCAATAATATTCCATAACTTTCATATACCACAATTTACCCAACCATTCTCCAACTGATGGACATCCATTCATCTTCCAGTTTCTAGCTACAACAAAAAGAGCTGCCACAAACATTTTGGCACATATATGTCTCTTTCCGCTCTTTAGTATTTCTTTGGGATATAATCCCAGTAGTAGCGCTGCTGGGTCAAAGGGTATGCACAGCTTGATAACTTTTTGGGCATAATTCCAGATTGCTCTCCAGAATGGCTGGATTCTTTCACAACTCCACCAGCAATGTATTAGTGTCCCAATTTCCCCACATCCCCTCCAACATTTGTCATTATTTGTTCCTGTCATCTTAGCCAATCTGACAGGTGTGTAGTGGTATCTCAGAGTGGTCTTAATTTGCATTTCTCTGATCAGTAGTGATTTGGAACACTCTTTCATGTGAGTGGATATAGTTTCAATTTCTTCCTCTGAGAATTGTCTGTTCATATCCTTTGACCATTTATCAATTGGAGAATGGTTTGGTTTCTTATAAATTAGGGTCAGTTCTCTATATATTTTGGAAATGAGACCTTTGTCAGAACCTTTGTTTTTAAAAATATTTTCCCAATTTGTTACTTCCCTTCTAATCTTGTTTGCATTAGTATTATTTGTACAGAAACTTTTTAGTTTGATGTAATCAAAATCTTCTATTTTGTGATCAATAATGATCTCTAGTTCTCCTCTGGTCATAAATTCCTTCCTCCTCCACAAGTCTGAGAGGTAGATTATCCTCTGTTCCTCTAATCTATTTATTATCTCCCTCTTTATGCCTAAATCATGGACCCATTTTGATCTTATCTTGGTATATGGTGTTAAGTGTGGATCCATATCTAATTTCTGCCATACTAATTTCCAGTTTTCCCAACAGTTTTTTCCGAATAATGAATTTTTATCCCTAATGTTGGAATCTTTGGGTTTGTCAAAGATTAGATTGCTATAGATGTACCCTTTTTTGTCCTTTGTATCTAATCTGTTCCACTGATCTACCGGTCTATTTCTTAGCCAATACCAAATGGTTTTGGTGACTGCTGCTATATAATATAGCTTTAGATCAGGTACACTTAGACCACCTTCCTCTGAGTTTTTTTTCATTAGTTCCCTTGCAATTCTTGACCTTTTATTCTTCCATATGAATTTTGTTGTTATTTTTTCTAGGTCATTAAAATAGTTTCTTGGGAGTCTGATTGGTATAGCACTAAATAAATAGATTAGTTTGGGGAGTATTGTCATCTTTATTATATTCGCTCAGCCTATCCAAGAGCACTGAATGTCTTTCCAATTATTTAAATCTGATTTTATTTTTGTGGCAAGTGTTTTGTAATTTTTCTCATATAATTCCTGACTTTTCTTTGGTAGATGGATTCCCAAATATTTTATACTATCAACATTTGTTTGGAATGGAATTTCTCTTTGTATCTCTTGCTGTTGCATTTTGTTAGTGATATATAAAAATGCCGAGGATTTATGTGGATTTATTTTGTATCCTGCCACTTTGCTGAAATTTTGAATTATTTCTAGTAGCTTTTTAGCAGAGTCTTTGGGGTTCTCTAAGTATACCATCATGTCATCTGCAAAAAGTGATAGTTTAATTTCCTCATTTCCTACTCTAATTCCTTGAATCTCTTTCTCGGCTCTTATTGCCGAGGCTAGCGTTTCTAGTACTATATTGAATAGTAATGGTGATAGTGGGCAACCTTGTTTCACTCCTGATCTTACTGGGAAAGGTTGCAGTTTATTTCTATTGCATATTATGCTTACTGACGGTCTTAAATATATACTCCTGATTATTCTAAGGAATAATCCATTTATTCCTATACTCTCAAGAGTTTTTAGTAGGAATGGATGTTGGATTTTGTCAAATGCTTTTTCTGCATCTATTGAGATGATCATATGGTTCTTATTAATTTGATTATTAATATGGTCAATTATATTAATAGTTTTCCTAATATTAAACCAGCCCTGCATTCCTGGAATAAATCCTACTTGATCATAGTGTATTATCTTGGAGATGATTTTCTGAAGTCTTTTTGCTAATATCTTATTTAAGATTTTAGCATCAATATTCATTAAGGAGATTGGTCTATAATTTTCTTTCTCAGTTTTCGATCTACCAGGTTTAGGTATCAGTACCATGTCTGTGTCATAAAAGGAATTTGGTAGGACTCCTTCATCCCCTATTTTTTCAAATAATTTATATAACATTGGGGCTAATTGTTCTTTAAATGTTTGGTAGAATTCACATGTGAATCCATCTGGCCCTGGGGATTTTTTCCTGGGGAGTTGATTAATAGCTTGTTCTATTTCTTTTTCTGAAATGGGACTATTTAAGCAATTTATCTCCTCCTCTGTTAATCTAGGGAGCCTATATTTTTGGAGGAAGTCATCCATTTCACTTAAGTTATCAAATTTATTGGCATAAAGTTGGGCAAAGTAACTCCTTATTATTTCTCTAATTTCCTCTTCATTGGTGGAAAGATCCCCCTTTTCATTTGTAAGACTGTCAATTTGATTTTCCTCTTTCTTTTTTTTGATCAAATTTACCAAAGGTTTATCTATTTTATTGGCTTTTTCATAAAACCAACTCTTGGTTTTATTTATTAATTCAATAGTTTTTTTACTTTCAATTTTATTGATTTCTCCTTTTAATTTTTGTATTTCGAGTTTAATTTTTGGTTGGGGGTTTATAATTTGGTCTTTTTCTAGCCTTTTAAGTTGTAAGCCCAATTCGTTAATCTTCTCTTTCTCAATTTTCTTCAAATAAGCCTCTAAAGATATAAAATTTCCCCTTATTACCGCTTTAGCTGCATCCCAAAGATTTTGATATGATGTCTCATCATTATCATTATCTTGGGTGAAATTGTTAATTGTTTCTATAATTTGCTCTTTCACCCAGTCATTCTTTAAGATGAGATTATTCAGTTTCCAATTACTTTTTGGTCTATTTACCCCTAACTTTTTACTGAATGTAGCTTTTATTGCATTGTGATCTGAGAAGAAGGCATTTATTATTTCTGCCTTCCTACATTTAATTTTGAGATCTTTATGTCCTAGTATATGGTCAATTTTTGTATAGGATCCATGAACTGCTGAGAAGAAAGTATATTCCTTCCTATTGCCATTCAGTTTTCTCCAAAGGTCTATCATACCTAGTTTTTCTAATGTTCTATTTACTTTTTTAATTTCTTTCTTGTTTGTTTTGTGGTTTGATTTGTCTAAATCTGAGAGTGCAAGGTTGAGATCTCCCACTATTATAGTTTTACTGTCTATTTCTTCTTGCAGTTCTCTTAACTTTTCCTTTAGAAAGTTAGATGCTATACCACTTGGTGCATATATGTTTAGTATTGATATGGCTTCATTATTTATGCTACCTTTCAGCAGGATATAGTTTCCTTCCTTATCTTTTTTAACGAGATCTACTTCTGCTTTTGCTTGATCTGAGATAAGGATAGCTACCCCTGCTTTTTTGGCTTTACCTGAAGCATAATAGGCTCTGTTCCAACCTTTTACCTTTACTCTGTATGTATCTCCCTGCTTTAAGTGTGTTTCCTGTAGGCAACATATTGTAGGGTTCTGCTTTTTGATCCAATCTACTATCCGTCTCCGTTTGATGGGATCGTTCATCCCATTTACATTTACAGTTAAAATTACTAATTCTGTATTTCCTGCCATCGTATTATCCCCAGATTATGCTTTTTTCCCTTGACCCCCCTGATCCCCCTCCCCGATATTTAATTTACAGACCCCCCTTGTGACACGCAACCCTCCCTCTTTTTTTTTTTTTTTTTTTTAGGATCCCTCCCCCCTCCCTCCAAGTCCCTTCACTTATTCCCCTTTTCCTTTTCCCTTTTCCTCTCCCCCCTTTTAATGAGGTGAGAGAAAATTCTCTGAAAAACAAATATGTTAATTATTTACTCTTTGAGCCTCTTCTGATGAGAGTAAGATTCACACAATGATTCTCCCCCTCACTAAGTTCCCTCAGATATGGTGTATTTTCTATGTCTCTTCCTGGGATGTAGTTTCCCTCTTTTTATCACTCCTTCCCCTTTTTCTGAACCGACCTCCTTCCCTTTACTACACCCCCCTTTTTTTCTTTTATATCAGTAAAATCAAATTATCCTTGAGTATTTTTTATATACCCACAACAGAGTTACAGTTCTCAAGGGTTCTGTGTACCTTTTTCTGTTTCTCTTCAGTCTTGTGGATGTAGATCAAATTTTTTGTTTAAGTCTGGTTTTTTTCTTAGAAACATATAGAATTCCTCTGTTTCATTGAATGACCATCTTCTTCCGTGGAAAAAGATGCTAAACTTAGCTGGGTAGTTCATTCTTGGTTGCAGTCCTTGATCTTTTGCCTTACGGAATATCAGGTTCCAGGCCCTTCTATCTTTTAATGTGGAGGCAGCCAGATCTTGGGTGACCCTTATTGTGGCACCTTGGTATTTAAATTGTTTTTTTCTAGCTGCTTGCAGGATTTTCTCCTTTGTGTGGTAATTCTGCAGCTTAGCCACAATATTCCGTGGTGTTCTTTTTTTAGGGTCTATTTCAGGAGGAGTTCGATGAATTCTTTCCACATCTACTTTCCCTTCTGTTTCTATTATCTCTGGACAGTTCTCTTTGATAATTTCCTGTAAAATAGAATCTAGGCTCTTTTTTTGGTCATAGTTTTCTGGAAGTCCAATAATCCGCAGATTATCTCTCCTAGATCTATTTTCCAGGTCTATAGATTTTCCCAGTAAGTATTTGACGTTGTTCTCCAGCTTCTCATTTTTTTTGTTTTGTTTGACTGATTCTTGGGTTCTCTGTGAATCATTCATTTCTATTTGTTCCATCCTGACTTTTAAGGAGTTATTTTCTTCTTTCACAGTTTTTAGTTCTTTTTGTAAATGCCCAATTTCGTTTTTAAATGAATTATTTTGCTCTATTGAATTTTTTTCCATTTCCCTAATTTTTTTTTTTGAGAATTATTTTCTTTTTCCAATTCAGAAATTCTATTTTCTTGAGACTTTTTTATCTTTTCCAATTCAGAAATCCTACTTTCCTGTGTTTTTTTAACCTTTTCTAATTCACTAATTTTGTTTCCCTGCATCTCCTGTGAATTCTTTATTTTTTCCAACTCCAATTTCAGGACGTTGTTATTCTCTATCATAACTTCCCTTTCCTTGCCCCATTTTTCTTCGATCTCCCTCAATTTCTTAAGAGCTTCTTCTAGGAGAGAGTTATGTGATGGGGGGCAGGAATCGGTCCCCTTTAGGTTGTTATCTTCTGAATCTTTGCTGTTAACTTCCTCGGGGTTGGGTACCCGCTCTTTCTCTGTATAGAAGGAATCTATAGTTTTTCTAGCTTTTTTGCTCATACTTAAAAAATGTTTTGGGGTCTGTCCCTGGGGTAGGAAATTATTTACTTCTTTACCAGCTTCCTCCCAGACCGGATGGATGCAGCGGCCCCTGTGCCCACGCTAAGAGAGAGCTCTGGGAGAGAGTTCCCCACCCCCTCCCTGGAAGCGCCTCAGAGGTGATTAGCACTGCTGTGCTTTGAGGGCGTAGAATAGTGAAGACAGCAAGAAGCTCAGCCTATGTGTCCGGGTGGGGAGTGGGTGTCTGCAGCAGGTGACGTGAGAAGCCCCTGTGCTCAAACTGGAAGTGTCTGCCAGAAACCGCGGTCCCTAGTTCAAAGGTTCCGCTTCTCTGGGACTTCCTGGAGCTGAGTTCCACTCCCTCCAGCTAAGCTAGGCAGTGTGTGTTGCCTTGGGCCGTATCCACCCACTTGTCAGTCTCTTAACTATTCTCAGGAGGTAGCTGAGGCCACACCCCCTGGTGCCGAGTCTGCCGAGTCACCCCCAGGGTGGGGGGGGAGGGGAAATCTAATCTGAGTTTTAAAATATTTTGGCTTTCTCTTCTGAACTGCTAAATAATTAGCAGAGAAGAGCTAACAGCCTGTGCCAGATTCCTTTACCTCAGTGGCTTCTCTGATCCCAGAGCCCCTCCCAGCGCAATGGGCGCAGTGTGCCCCTACCCCACCGTCTGTGCTGGTCTTTCTTATTCCTCCCCTGAGAACTGACCTTTCCTGTTGAAACTCCAGATTCTCTTCAGCTGGTAAGTCGTGCTTCCAGTCCTTGTGGTATCTATCAGTCCTGAGCTAATTTTGAGACTTAATTTATCTAATTGGTTGTGAGGGAGTGAGGACGTTCACTGAGTCGTGTGTTTCTTCTCCGCCATCTTGGCTCCGCCCCCCAAAGATAATTTTTAACATTCACCTTTGCAAATCCTTGTGTTCCAAATTTTTCTCCCTCCCTTCCTTCACCTACTCACCTAGAGAAGATATAATCCAATATATGTTAAACATGTACAGTTTCTCTATACATATTTCTACATTTATCATGATGCACAACAAAATAAGATCAAAAAGGAGGAAAAAAGAGAAAGAAAAAAAGCAAGAAAACACCACAAAAAAAGGTGAAAATAATACACATTCAGTTCTGACACCCCTCTTTCTGTATGCGGATGGCTCTCTCCATCATAAGTCTGTTTGAATTGCCTTGAATCATTTCATTGTTGAAAAGTGACATATCTCAGGCCGGAAATTGGAAGATGAATGGATGTCCATCAATTGGAGAATGGTTGGGTGGATTGTGGTGTATGAAGGTTGTGGAATACTATTGCTCTGAAAGAAATGACCAGCAGGAAGAATACAGAGAGGCTTGGAGAGACTTACATCAACTGATGCTGAGTGAAATGAGCAGAACCAGAAGATCGCTGTATACTTCAATGTTGTATGAAGATGTGTTCTGATGGAAGTGAATATCTTCAACATAAAGAAGATCCAACTCACTTCCAGTTGATCAATGATGGACAGAAATAACTACACCCAGAGAAGGAACACTGGGAAGTGAATGTAAATTGTTAGCACTACTGTCTATCCACCCAGGTTACTTAAACCTTCGGAATCTAATACTTAATGTGCAACAAGAAAATGGTATTTACACACATATATTGTGTCTATGTTATATTGTAACACATGTAAAATATATGAGATTGCCTGTCATCAAGGGGAGGGAGTAAAGACAGGGAGGGGATAATTTGGAAAAATTAATACAAGGGATAATGTTATAAAAAAAAAAGTACTCATGCATATATGTCAAAAAAAATTATAAATAAAATTAAAAAAGAAAAGAAAAGAAAAGTACCACATCTCAGATGGCATTTTCTATCCAGAGTCTATTGGAATTGCCCTGGATCACTAAACCACTGAGAAGAACTGTTTTTCATAATTGATCATTGCACATTCTTGTTGTTATTGTGTATAATGTGTCCCTGGTTCTGCTTGTTTCACTCAACATGAGTTCATGTAAACCTTTCCAGGCTTTTTAAAAATCGGCTTGCTCTTCGACAAAATCCAACATCCATTCTTACTAAAAACTCTTGAGAGTATAGGAATAAATGGACTATTCCTTAGAATAATCAGGAGCATATATTTAAGACCGTCAGTAAGCATAATATGCAATAGAAATATACTGCAACCTTTCCCAGTAAGATCAGGAGTGAAACAAGGTTGCCCACTATCACCATTACTATTCAATATAGTACTAGAAACGCTAGCCTTGGCAATAAGAGCCAAGAAAGAGATTCAAGGAATTAGAGTAGGAAATGAGGAAATCAAACTATCACTCTTTGCAGTTGACATGATGGTATACTTAGAAAACCCCAAAGACTCTGCTAAAAAGCTACTAGAAATAATTCAGAATTTTAGCAAAGTGGCAGGATACAAAATAAATCCACATAAATCCTCAGCATTTTTATATATCACCAACAAAATGCAACAGCAAGAGATACAAAGAGAAATTCCATTCCAAACAAATATTGAGAGTATAAAGTATTGGGGAATCCATCTACCAAAGAATAATCAGGAATTATATGAGAAAAATTACAAAACACTTGCCACAAAAATAAAGTCAGATTTAAATAATTGTTAAGACATTCAGTGCTCTTGGATAGGCCGAGCGAATATAATAAAGATGACAATACTCCCCAAACTAATCTATTTATTTAGTGCTATACCAATCAGAATCCCAAGAAACTATTTTAATGACCTAGAAAAAATAACAACAAAATTCACATGGAAGAATAAAAGGTCGAGAATTGCAAGGGAACTAATGAAAAAAAAGTCAGAGGAAGGTGGTCTAAGTGTACCTGATCTAAAGCTATATTATATAGCAGCAGTCACCAAAACCATTTGGTATTGGCTAAGAAATAGACCGGTAGATCAGTGGAACAGATCAGCTACAAAGGACAAAAAAGGGTACATCTATAGCAATCTAATCTTTGACAAACCCAAAGATACCAACATTAGGGATAAAAATTCATTATTTGGAAAAAACTGTTGGGAAAACTGGAAATTAGTATGGCAGAAATTAGATATGGATCCACACTTAACACCATATACCAAGATAAGATCAAAATGGGTCCATGATTTAGGCATAAAGAATGAGATAATAAATAGATTAGAGAAACAGAAAATAGTCTACCTCTCAGACCTGTGGAGGAGGAAGGAATTTATGACCAGAGGAGAACTAGAGATCATTATTGATCACAAAATAGAAGATTTTGATTACATCAAACTAAAAAGTTTCTGTACAAACAATACTAATGCAAACAAGATTAGAAGGGAAGTAACAAATTGGAAAAATATTTTTAAAGTTAAAGGTTCTGACAAAGGTCTCATTCCCAAAATATATAGAGAACTGACCCTAATTTATAAGAAATGAAACCATTCTCCAGTTGATAAATGGTCAAAGGATATGAACAGACAATTCTCAGATGATGAAATTGAAACTATTTCCACTCATATGAAAGAGTGTTCCAAATCACTACTGATCAGAGAAATGCAAATTAAGACAACTCTGAGATACCACTACACACCTGTCAGATTGGCTAAAATGACAGGAACAAATAATGATGAATGTTGGAGGGGATGTGGGAAAACTGGGACACTGATACATTGTTGGTGGAGTTGTGAAAGAAGCCGGCCATTCTGGAGAGCAATTTGGAACTATGCCCAAAAAGTTATCAAACTGTGCATACCCTTTGACCCAGCATTGCTGCTATTGGGATTATGTCCCAAAGAAATACTAAAGAAGGGAAAGGGACCTGTATGTGCCAAAATATTTGTGACAGCTCTTTTTGTTGTAGCTAGAAACTGGAAAATGAATGGATGTCCATCAATTGGAGAATGGTTTGGTAAATTGTGGTATATGAAGATTATGGAATATTATTGCTCTGTAAGAAATGACCAGCAGGAGGAATACAGAGAGGCTTGGAGAGATTTACATCAACTGATGCTGAGTGAAATGAATAGAACTAGAAGATCGTTGTACACTTCAATGCTGTATGAAGAGGTATTCTGATGGAAGTGGATATCTTCAACATAAAGAAGATCCAACTCACTTCCAGTTGATCAATGATGGACAGAAATAACTACACCCAGAGAAGGAACACTGGGAAGTGAATGTAAATTGTTAGCACTACTGTCTATCCACCCAGGTTACTTAAACCTTCGGAATCTAATACTTAATGTGCAACAAGAAAATGGTATTTACACACATATATTGTGTCTATGTTATATTGTAACACATGTAAAATGTATGGGATTGCCTGTCATTGGGGGGAGGGAGTGCAAGGAGGGGGGGATAATTTAGAAAAATGAATACAAGGGATAATATTATTTTAAAAAATTACTCATGCATATATACTGTGGAAAAAAAATAAAAAAAAATCGGCTTGCTCACCATTTTTAATAGAACAATAATGTAATGTAATAATTCTCTAGTTCACACATATTCATCATGCTGTAATGATGTAATCATACCATGGTATTTAAAGGCTGAAAAGGCCTGGAAATGAGACATTCCATCTTTGACCATCCTCGTGGTGTCTCTCCTCCCTCCTGCACTTCTCCAATAAGATCAAGACTGGGTCAGACTGTGACAAACATAGATTGTAAAGGAGACATACTGTGCAGGAAACAATAAAGACTCTAGACTATTCTTGACCATTCTCCTGTTGTCTGTCCTGCTGAGACCAAGGCCTGTCCTGAAGATCTCCAGAAAGTTATCCTGATCATTACAATATATTATATAGTTACCTATGTTATATACTAAAGCATCTATAATTACTTGAATTATTTAAAAAAAAATGTGTAATAATATCAACAAATCACACAGGAGAAAAACATTTATTATCATGGACACTGTAGAGTTGAATGAATCCTTATTGATTACTTATCAATTGGGGAATGATTGTATTGGAAAAATGAATAAATGCCCATGAATTGGAGAATAGTTGAATAAGTTATGGTATATGAAGGTAATGGAATATGCCCTTTGGGGATAGTTTTCCAGAATGATTGGATCACTTCATAACTCAACCAAAAATTGCATTAGTGTGCCAATTTTCCCAAACTTCTCCAACATTTATCATGATCTTTCTTATTAACTTAGCCAATCTGACAGGTGTGAGTTTTTTAAGTTGCATTTCTCTAATCTTAGTTGTAAAGTTCTGATAGTCTCTCAGTTGTAATCCTTCTCTGGGAGGAGTTTTCTTTTCTCTGTGAATCTTTCTCTCTGTCCTTTTCTTCCCCTCCAAAAGTATGGAATTGCTGGGCTTGCATCTTCTCCTTGATGTTGGGTGCCAATATGTAATGTTCTGTTGTCTCCAGAAATTGCCAAATACTCTCTGGGAGGAGATCTGCTGTCTCAACTCAATCTCTTGGCCACCAACTCTGAAGTAGAGTAGAGACTCCTCCTCCTCCAGAGAGCTGCCCTCTTTTATCCTCCCAGAGAATGGGCGAGGGATAACACAAGGGCTTGTGGGAAGATTACTTCTACCAATGAACTTGCTTCTTTTAAACTTAAGCTCCTCCCCAGAAGTTCAAAGGGGTAAAACTAAAACTCCCTTTAAAGGCCGGAACTAGAGAATTGTTAAGTATAGATTTAGCACTTAGGAAGAACCTATCATCTCATTATCTCATTAGCACTTAGTAAGAACCTAACAAACAGTGATTTACAATATTTTTTCATCTCACTATAGATGGCTTTTATTTCATATCTGGAAATTCATATATTTCTATTCATATATTTGACACAGTTCTTTATATATTTTAGAAATGAGACCTTAATCAGAAACAGTGGCTATGAATTGTTTCTAGTTTAGTACTTCCCTTTTAATGCTACTTCTGTTGGTTTTGTTTGTGTAAAAGTATTTTAATTTAATGTAATCAAAGTTGTCCATTTTGTCTTTCATGATGTTCTCTAGTTCTTTTTGGTCATAAATGTTCCCTTCTCCAAAGATCTGATAGATAGATTATCCCTTGCTTTCCTAGTTCACTTATGGTATCACAATTTAATCCAAAATTGTAAGCCCATTTTAACCTTATTTTGGTAGGGAGTAAGAGAAGAAGTCTGTGCTGAGTTTCTGACATAATTCTCCCAGTAATTTTTGTCAAATAGTGAGTTCTTACTCCAGAAATTGGAGTTTGGGTGCTTATTAAATATTAGGTAATTATAGGCCTTGATTATTGTGTTTTGTGTGTAACACCTGTTCCACTGATTTACCATACTATTTCTTAGCCAGTATCAAATACTGCTTTATAATATAGTTTAAAGTCTGGTACTGTTGAGCCACCATCCTTGTGTGTGTGTGTGTGTGTGTGTGTGTGTGTGTGTGTGTGTGTGTGTGTGTTTTCTTTTTTCTTTTTTTTATTAATTCCTTTGATATTCCTGACCTTTTGATCTTCCAGATGAATTTTATTATTATTTTTCTAATACTAAAATATTTTGGCAGTTTGATATGGTACTGAACAAGTAGACTAATTTAGGCAAAATTGTTATTTTTATTATATAAGCTCAACCTATCCATGAGCAATTGATACTTTTCTAATTGTTTAGATTTGACTTTATTTGTGTGATAATTGCTTTGTAATTGTATTCATATAGTTCCTGGGTTTATCTTGGCAGCTAGATAACCAAATACTTTATTTTGTCTATAGTTATTTTGAAGGGAATTTATCTATCTCTTTTTGCTGTACTTTGTCAGTAATATATAGAAATACCAATGATTTGTAAGGGTTTCTTTTTTATCCTGTAACTTTGCTCGAACTGTTAAATATTTCCAGTGGGCTTTCTGATGGTGTTCTAGGATTCTCTAAGTATATCATCATATCATCTGCAAAGAGTGACAAGTTTATTTCCTCATAGTCTAATCTAATTCATTTAATTTCTTTTTCTTTTCTTATTGTTGAAGCCATCATTTCTAGTACAATGTTATTTAATAATAATGGTTATAATAAACATTCTGATTTCACTGCTGATCTTATTGAGAATATATCCAATTTTTCTCTATTACAAATACTGCTTGCTGTTGGTTTAGATAGCTACTGTTCATTATTTTAAGGAATCTTCCCTTTATCCCTAAGTTCTCTAGTGTTTTTAATAGCAATAAGTGCTGTAATTTGTCAAAAGCTTTTTTTTTTTTTCCACCTATTGGTTTTATCAAATGATTTCTATTGATTTTGTTATTGATAACGATTGATTGTGGACAATAGTTTTCCTGTTATTGAACCAGTCATGAATTCCTTGAATAAATCCCACTTGTTTTTATAGTATTATGCTTCTCAAAAGTTGCTTTCATATCTTTGCTAATCTTTTATTTATTTATTTTGCATCAATATGCATTAGGGAGATTTGTCTGTAATTTTCCTTTCTCTGTTTTGTATCTTTCTTGTTTAGGTATCAGTACCATATTTGTGTCATAGAAGGAATTTGCCAAAATTTCTTCTTTATGCATTTTTCAAATAGTTTACAAATATTTGACTTTGTTGTTCTTTAAACATTTGATAGAATTCATTTATAAATTACATCTTGTCCTGGAATTTTTTTAGGGAGTTCATTGATATGTTGTTCAATTTATTTTTCTAAAATTAGGACAATTTAAGTAATTTATTTACTCTTCTATTAATCTGGAATATTTATATTTTTGTAAATATTTATTCTTTTTAGTTAGATTGTTTCCCTTTCTCATACTTTTTTATAGGGTAAGAAATTTGTATACCCAACTTAATGTTTAATTTATTCCCTCTATGAGTCAAAATTGATGAGATTAAGCTTCAGACTATGCTTATCCCTCTCCTTTCTTTATCTGTATTATAATAATGGATCTCTTCATGTGATCCAATTTTTTCCCAAACTGATGGGATTAAGCTTCAATCTATGCTCATCCCTCTTCTTACTTTCTCTTTTTTGCAATAATAGGTCTTTTGTGCTTCTTTATGTGATCTAATTTGTCCTATTTTATCTTTCCTTTCCTCTTCTCCCAGTACAATCCTTTATCTACCCCTTAATGTCTTTTTCTTTGATAGCATCACAGCAGAGTGAATTCATAGCCAAACTCTCCATCAATATTCTGCGCCTCACCCAGGAGGGTGCCCAGGAACAGATAGCTTTCAAGAGTTACAGATATAATTTTCCCATCTAGGGATGTAAACAGTTTAATCTCTAAATAATATAAAATTTCCCCCTATTTACCTTTTTATGTTTCTCTTGAGTCCTGTACCAGAAAATTAAATTTTTTGGTTAGTTCTGTTTTTTTTTTTTTTTTTTTTTTTTTTTTTTTTGTTTGTTTGTTTGTTTTTTTTGTTTGTTTTTTTTCAATAGAAATGATTGAAAGTCTCATACTTCATTGAAAATCTATCTCCTCCCCTGGAAGCTGATGCTTTTTTATGGAATTGTTTTTTTTCAATCATTTTTTCTTTCCTTTTCCAAGCTGTTAACTTTCTCTTACAAACCTTTCATTTCTTTTCTCATTTTTCTTCTATCTCTTTTATTTTCTTTTAAAAATCTTTTGTGAACACTTCCAAAAAGCTTCTTTGGGCTAGCAACCAATTCAAATCACTGTTTGACATTTTCTCTGTGGAATTTTGTCTTCATCTATGTTAGTGTTTTGTTCTTTCTTGTCACTATAGTAGCTTTTTATGGTCAAGGTTCTTTTCTACTTCTTGCTCATTTTCTTTTCTTTCCTTTATTTTGGTATTTTCTCTCTTTTTACTTTTATGGTTGAGCTCTACTCCTGGAGTAAAGAGGACTCAGGCCCAAGCTTTCTGTGCTGTTTTGCATCTTGGCTTTCAGCACAGGGGCCTCTTGTTTGCAGGGGGTAGCTTTATCTGCTCTTTTTAGGAAAATGCTTGGTTTCCTAGAATTTGCCTTCAGAGCTGGGACTAAATGCTGCCCTACTGGTCTGCACCTCTAGATGCCAGGATCAACAAGAGTATCACTTGTTGACTGCTATAATTAAGACCCTCTTACTGGCATTCCCAGACCCTGTCTGGCCTAAATACTCCCCCCCCACCCAAGTGATATTGATCTTTCTTGAGGTTTTTGCAATCTATTCTGAGCTGAAGAGTGGTTTCATTCATTCAGATTGTTCAGAGACGTAGGTTCACGTGGCTCTTTGAGTAACTTCCTGGCTTCTTTCTGGTATATGCGCTCCACTTCCAGAAGTCTCTAAAATTCATTTTCTGTCTAAATTTTTGATCCTGTAATCTTACAATTACAAAAGAAACCAACTCTATCTGTTTAGCCATTTAGCTTTCCATGTTGACCAACAGAACCAAATGTTTAATTAGGATATTTTTGTGGGGAAAAAAAAAATATAAACCAAAGTATTTTTCTTCAACTGGTCAAAACCTAAGCCCCCAAGACATATGCTTATCAGTCAACCAATACTCATAGCTATTGTAGCATAATTTGCCTTCCCTTTTTTATTTGCTTTTTTTACACAATTTTTTATTATTACTTAAATAATTTAAACAATTTAATTAAAGATAAATGCCTAAGATATAGGAAAAACATTAACCACACATAACAAAACTTATAGCTCATGGTATTCAATTTTTTGATGCATCCCTTTCCTAGGACTACAATACATTTCTTCTTTTTTTCCTGTCTTCTAATTAAAGAAAAATAGAAGTAGAAAGAGTTAAATTCTAAGTTATATATATTATTTATCTTCAATAGCAAAGGAATTAACACAGAATTGGGACAATGGAATTTCATGTATTGGGTTTAGAGATCATTTTGGTGATTCATGTATATATAGTTTAATGAGAAAATAGAAACACACCATTTACCTTCTAGGGTTCAAGGATCTTAAGTGTGTCATGTCCTCTAGAACTCTACTGAGGCATTGTCAGGATATCTGGGTGAGGGATAACAAATGATCTAGAGTTACCTTTGCTTCACTTATATCCTACCATTTCTTTTGGTAGATAACACATTTAAATTTCTTTCTTTTTTTTTTTTTTTTTGGTCAGTTTGATGTGTTTGGATAAAATTTATTTTATGGATATGTTAGAAATATGTTCTTAAACTGTTCATATTATTAGGTTTCAGGATCTCTCAGAATTTCCTTTAAATCACGAAAAGATATATATATTTTTTAATAGAACAGATGTTGGATTTATTTAGATAAATGATATAAAATATACAAATATAGATATTCTATAAATATGCATATATATGGACTTATATTACATATTTAGATATATCACATATCTATGAGTCTGTTTTAAATTCTACTGATGTTTCTATATTTGTTTGTCAAAATTTTGATTTTTTTTGTAGTTTCATAATAGTTAATATTTATGTAACACTTGAAAATTTCCATATGTATGTGTATGTTCATTTATTTTTATTTAACCTGACTCTCTAATGATCCATTAAATTAATTAAGATTATTTATTGTCTCCATTTACATATAAGAATATTTTGAGACTAAATAAAGTTACATGACTTATCAGTCATAGAGCTTTTGCTCTCACTCTCTCACTCTCTGTTTTGGTTTATCAACTTCTACATGCTGTTTAACCTCTCAAGACCTCAGATTTCTTGGTTAAAAAATGAGGGGTTTGGATTAAATATTGCCTAAATTGCCTATTTTCCCTCCCCAAGCCTTCAATGCACTCAATAAATCTGACCACAGGGCAATTACTAGAATAATGGTCAGAACCTTTGCTAAAGATTCTTTGCTCAAAAACCACTATTTCCTTACTATCTTTTAAAGTACTTTACTATCAATAAAACTTTTGCAACATCATAATATTATCTTGTAGTTGGGAAAAATCATAGTCTACTTGACTATTTTGTTTTTAACTTGTTCTTAAACTTTTTTTTTTTCTTTTTTGCTTAGAAATTCAAATTCCACTGTGCATTACAAGCAAATGAACAGCTATAGCAGAACCAGGAGATTATTGTATGATGATCAGTTCTGTTGGACATGGCTCTTTTCAACAACGAGATGATTCAAGCTATTTCCAAGGATCTTGTGATAAAGAGAGCCATTTATACTCAGAGAGAAGGCTGACGGACCTGAGGGTGGGTCACAACACAGAATTTTTACTCTTTTAATTATTTTTTCTTTTTCATTTTTTTTTCTTCTTCATCTGATTTTTCTTGTGCTGCAAGAAAATTGTATAAATATGTACACATATATTGGATTTAATATATTTTAACATGTTTAACATTTATTGGATTACTTGCCATCTAGAGGAAGGAGTGGGGTGAATGGGAGGAAAATTTGGAACATAAGGTTTTGCAAGGGTCAATGTTGAAAAATTATCCAATCATATGTTTTGAAAAAACAAAAAAAAAAAGCTTTAATAAAAATAAATAAATAAATAAATAGATTTTGAAAAAAGAGCATCTAAGAATTCAAAAGCTCCTAAATGAGGAATGTTGGGAACTGTCTTCAGAATGGAGACAATGGCCCTTAGTCTTTAGTTTTCATTTTAATCTTTAATATTTGAAAATTTAAACTCAGCTAGTCAGATCAGCTTAGAGAGGAATGCATAGTAGTTTGATATAGCTCTATAACAACAAAGCCCCCTAAGCCCCCAAGACATAGATTTGCTTGGGACCCAGTGCCTCCCTCTTAAAAATTTCTTGAAGCAGCTAATATGTTCCAGCCAAGAGATAGCAGATTGACCACTGTGAGAAGTGATCCTATTGTACAACCCAAATGTAAAAAGACTCAATTGACCTCTGAATATATGGCAAAGAGCATTGTACCTAATTAATTTGAAATTAGCTTTTCCTGGAATTCTTGAATCAGAAAATATGTTTCAAAAACTTACTCTTTTGTGAAGTCATAGATTTTAAGCTAGTATACATTTAGGAATTATCAATCTAAAATAAGACTTTTTTTTTTTTTTTTTTTTTTTTGCTGTCTTGGACTCTTCTGGCACTCTTTTAGACTGCTTTGGATTTTTCCATCTTGCCCTGAGGCTGCACATTTCCTTTGCATCCCCACCTCCTGAAATGTGCCTTTCTTTTTAGTATTTGTATGCTTAATGCTTAGTACCTGGGAGTTGGTAGGAACTTAATAAATATTTATTGACTGACAAATTATGATATCTTCAGTGTCCTTAGAGGGTATGTATTACAACTCCTTGTTTAACTATCCCAATTTAACTGCTCCCAATTTGAGCAAAAATATTGGTGTTTCTTAGATGCTGTTCCTTTCCTATTCTGAATTCAGGCTTCCCTGGATTGCTTAGAGCTGAAATTTTTTGTAAGTTTTTTGAGAAATACAGAGACAATATTAATGTCATCAAGCTCATTCCCCAAAGATAATTCTTTTTAATATCTGTATCCATCCAAATATTTCACGTGAGAGAAATTAATTAAACATCATAGTTTCTAAAGGAATGAAATTGTTGATTGACCAAAGGGCAATGCAAAAGGGTGTGGTAAGAAAAAATCAACTTTCAGCTATGCACAGAGGAAGTAACATAAAAATTATCATATGACATATGATACCTGTAAAACCGGAAAAGGTAGGTCATAGAATAATAGAATTAGATCTAAGAGTGACAATGTGATCTTATCCAACTCCTTCATTTTATAAATGGGAAGACTGAAACACAGAAAGATCAAATGACCTTACCCAACTCACAGAGTGCCCACATATAGTATTTTTAATTTAGGAGTTCTTATTATGCAAATATTACTCTTTCTGTTACAGAGCTCCTGGGTTAAAATTCTACTTGTACTACTTCGAATAGTGGGTAAGTGTATATACTGTGACAGTTTGTGGAAGGCTAGAGTAATACTGAATGGAAAGTAGTGAATGACTTATGAGTATTCCCATTGGAGGGAATACACACATGAATGAAAGTACAGATCAATTGATTTTTTAGAGACGTACAGAATATTGAAGCTCTTATTAATTTTCATCTTGCTAGATACAGCTTGAATGACTTTTCAATTAGTCATTTATCAAACTCTGAGTGCCAGAAATGTTCAGGATTTCTGAGTTTCTGAGTTCCAGTTTCTGAGCATAAAAAGATAGGTAAGATATTATACCTTCCTCAAGAAATTTAGTTTTAGTCTTAAAGAAAAATTTAATTTTATGATCCATTCAAACACCAGTACAAAGGCAAAAGGATTTATTTTTGCCATTGTACATCACAATAGAATAATTTGTTTTGCTTCTCAATTGTTTTTTCTTTTGTTAGAATTCACAGAAACACCAATCATTTTTAGTAAGTCAGCATGAGAAAACCAACATTGAAGAAACAAAAAAATATATTACCTATAATCTTTGAACTATATGTTTACAAGTTTCTCTCTTTAGTCTAAAAGATTCATAAAACTCTCTCTCTCTCTCTCTCTCTCTCTCTCTCTCTCTCTCTCTTATCTAAACTTCAAATTAAACATCTAAGATACAAGTGCTTTAAGGAACAATAAAGGATAGGAGGATAGGAAATGAAAACACTACTAGAATGCAATATCAATAAGACCTCCTAGAAGCACTGCTCTAATAATAAACTGCCATTTCTTATTTCATATTGTCTTTCTGGATAACACAAGGACAGCAACATAAAGTAAATTGAAAAGTATATTAAACACTGCACCTAGAGGAGAAAATTAGTAGGAAAGGGTCATCATACTGACTCTTTCAGATTATCACTATTGCACTTGATTGGAAGGCTACCTAGAGGATACAGAAAAAAACACCTTCATTTTGTATGGTAACTATGGGAATTTTAGTCATAAACAGGGCCAATATAACCCGATAATATTAACAAATAGAAGCATAAACATAAAATGAGATATATCCTAATAGGGGGCCTTAGGAAGAATTTTCAAAATAAATGGGGCTAAGCTACAATAACCAAGTAGTAAGTTTTGTTGACATAAATATAACTTGAACCAATTCAAAACAGACAAGTTTTTTAAAAGAGACAAAATGCATTGATGGTATCCAAAAGTCAAGTAAAATGTGATAACAATCTGGGAAATAGGTCCCATTTCAGTCTTCATAATAAGGTCACTGTCAATTTAGCATCAGATGAAATAAGTCAGGGAATCCACAGAAGGCTGAGAGGAGAGGCTGGCAAAATGATAAAAGGTTGTGGATAGGCTGGGGAAAAACAACTTGTCCTTGTTATTTTTGCTTCTCTCTCATTTAGTCCTTATGGCATGATGTTTGATGACTGATTCTATGGATGAGAGACTTTCCTTGTGAGACAAAGTGGAATCTTGAGAAAGGACAGATTCTTTGTGAACAGAAAAATATGTTTCTTCCATTGTATGCTGAAGGCCTTCATAACCTATATACAATTCACTGACTCATTTTCATGTCACTGTGGATAGCATACATAAGTCACCTTTCCATAACACTTCTCTTTAAAGAATCTGACATGCCACCAGTTCCTAGGTTATGAAATAAAAGGTTATTACCCCCATTTAAGAGATCCAAAAGAAAGAAGACATACACAAATTAAGCTGCAACTATGTACTGATTCTGGAATAGATTTGGAAGTGAAATGATTATTCCTTGACTCACAGCCCAAAGCTCAAGGAGAATTCCTGGTTTGGATAGGATAATGTTTGTCAGAATTAAATTAAAAAAAATCACATGTCACACCATCAAAAAGAATACACCCCCCCCCCCCCAGGTGTTAAAAGATCAGAGTGTTACTTTGCTTTGAAATTGACAAGTTTTGTAATTTTGGCCAACATGTTTCATTTCTGCATCTTCCTTTTTGTAAATTACAAAATGAGAATATTGGGATCAGACAATGTCAGTGAAGGCAAAAGCCACAGCAATAGACAATGACAATGGCAATAGACAATTACAAAGGGTGGTGGTAATATTGATAGACAATGAGGAGCTACCAAACTTTGTGTTTTCTTTTTCATTTCCAAACAAAACTATCAAACCTTGTGTTTATCTTTTCATTTGCATACAATCTTTATGAACATGACCTTCTTACAGAATGTAAATAGCCTTAATGAAAATATGGGGAAATGTATAAGCACTTTTGTATGACATTTTCTATAGTAATCCACATGAACCCAGTCATATAAACTGAAAATATGCAGAATAGTATAACTCACTATTAAACATTAGTTGAGAGTACAGCAATAGTGCAGTAGATATTAGGCTAGCTTTTGAGTCAGGAACACCAGAATTCAAATTCTAGTTGTGATATTTATCTGTATCTGAGAAAGGAATTCTGTTTCTTAGTGCCCTCAGAGAACAGACTAAAAGTAAAAGTTCTGCAGTTGCTAATCTTCATTTATGGAATTTTTTTCACTCAATATTCTCCAAGAAAAAATCTGGTTAAAATGAGGATCATGACTATGATGATGATAATGATAATGATGACAAAAATGATGATGGTGACAATGAATAAAAATAATAATGATATTCAACTTGGTAAAGCAATAGCCTTGGATACTTTTTTCAACAGAGTCTCCCAATAAATATCTTAATATCATACAATATTCCTCAATAAATGCAATCATATAAGTAACTTTCGAAATCACCATTTTGTTAATATCTATTAAGGTATAAAATTAGGAAGCATAGCATATAGTCAACAATGGTATTCATTATGAAGGATCTTTCACTCAAAGTCTAAATATAGAAATAATTCTTTACTGATGATAAAATTTACTAGATGCCACAGATGAAAATGGATAAGTTATTATGAACCTTGAAATACTATATATTGTAATGCCAGAAAAACTGAGGGGAGATAGAGATTAGAGAGTTTTTGATATTTTATTTGAATTTCTGAGAGGAAGAGCTTGTAGAGAATATTCCCCCAGGCTGATGTCCAAAGCATCCAGTTCTCAATGATACACACACACACACACACACACACACACACACACACACACACACCCCTAGCTCCAAGCTCAGGAAACTAAATAAAGGGGGGGGTGTAGGGGAGAAGGGAAGAGAGAAAGTGGAGAGGGGGAGATGGAGTCCAAACTCTGGTGATCAGGAATCTCCAGGCAGGAACCATAAATTCTGTTCTGACAGGTTGGGAATATGACCATAAATTCTAACAAATTGAGAATTAAGGAGGTATCCAACTAGAGGCAGGAAGTCTGAAATTTAAGAGTTGTAAACAATGCCAATTAGACATCTGAGATAGGACATCTGGAGTTTTTATCTTTTGGAATGACAAATCTCCACAACCCTAATTATCTCAGTTTTAATAAGTAGAAAAGGGGGAAACTGAGGCAAAACAATTTAGGGAAACTGAGGCAGAACAATTCAGAAAACTTAGGCAGGACCATTAGGGAAACTGAGGCAGAACAATTAAGGAAAATGAGGCAGAACAATAAAAGAGAACTGTGGCACAACACTATAATGCTCAGGTTCTTACTTGCTTGTGGATCCCCAGAAAGCACCCAAGCTTCTAGATATTGTAATAGCCAGAATTCTCTGCCAAAAAAAATGAAAATCACTTTTCATAATCAATTGAAGATACAATTAGGTTAAAGACATCTAATGAAATAGTATAGTAAATAAAGTTCCAACATACTGTCTTCATCACCACCTTGCGTATCTCCCCCTTGTTAAACTAGAATTCTTTCACAAATACATAGTCCATCAATGGAAATTTATATATACAGAAGAAAGATCAGATATAGGGCATATAGAAGAGCAGTATATGAAGACAGGATATGAATACTATGGTTATTCACTATTCCAGGGCTACAACTCTGTCATTCCATTTATAGCAGTCCAGTGCATATCATAGATAAATTGTGTATTCAGGAGTACCTGGGACAAATTTACACCTCATTTACTAACTAGTTATATGTTCTAGGCAAATGACATACCTTGTCTGAGCATGCATCATGGGGGAGTTGTAAAAATCAAGTAATATAAAGGAGTCACAATGAACCCACCATAAACAATAATTTATTAAGCATCTACAATTTGTCAGTCACTATCTATCTATGTATCTGCTGAATTGAAAGAAATACACTTCAGATCTTTACTTCCATTAAAAAAAATAGCATCCCATAGGGATAAATAGACAGAGCATCTGGTAGCACAAAAGAGAAGTAACTAAAGTTCAGCTGGTGAAGTTAAAGGTATTTGTTAATCCAATTATACTGATTTCAACTTCAACAATCGATCTACTCTAAAACACAGACTCTCAAATGCATATATAAGAAAAGCAGGCTTGATGTGAAGTAATTTTAAAGGTTCTGAAGGATTTAAGATTAAGATGTATTGGATTGATTAGAACACAATTATGAATGCTATTTTTTAAGAGATATCATTTACAATGAAATTTACTTAGACATAAGGCTGTCAACTTAATATCTAGAACAGTGATTGGAATATAATGGTGCATTATAAAGATTTGTTGATTATCTGTATCACACAAAGTCATCTAGGTGGCATATAGATAGTAAAATGGTCATGGAGTCAGAAGAAACTAGGTTCAAAGTCTCCCTCAGGTATTTAGTAGTTCTCTCTCTAAATCACTTAATTTGTATCTCCCTCAGTTTCCTCAAATATAAAATGGAGATAAAAGTTGCGCCTAGCTCACAGGACTATTATGAATATAAAATGAAAGAATATTTGTGAAATGCTTAGCACAGTTCTTGACAAAGGATAAGCATTAAATAAAGACTTCCTTTTTTCCTTTCTCCTTCCCTCCCTCTCTTCCTTCCTTCTTTCCTTCCTCCTCTTTAATATATCTATTACTACACAATAATTTCCCCACACTAGAAATAGGAACAATCCATTGCTAGAAATAACATTTCTCTTTCATGAAGTTGGAGATAAGTACAGTAAAAAGCACCTAATGCTGTGATAAATGAGAATAATTGATTTATCTCCCTGAAGCTTAGTTTCCCTATCTGTAAAACTAAGTAATCATATTTGTAACATGAATCTCATAGGACTATTGCAAATATCAAATCAGTATGCTTAAAACACTTTGAATATCTTAAAATTTACTATATCAATGGAAATTGTTAGTATTAATAGCTAAACAAGGTAGTCCATCTTGTCTATACATCTTAGAAAGGAAATAAACATGGACAATGATCTGATAATAGAATTGAAAAATAGGAGGCCTGAATAGTATTGCATTTGGAAAATGGTGCAGTTATTTTGACAATTCTGAACTGCTCCTTAACATAAAACATGTTATTTGAATACATTAAGATATAGAGGAAATTGTATTGAACTTGGAAAAAGAGAATAGAGTTTCTAATCTTAGGTAATCATATAGTATTGAACTCTGGTTTCTATTTAGAAAAGATGAACTCTACGATCTTTTTCAATATTAATTCTATGATCCCATTATAGTAATAATATGATTCATATAATATGATCCTATATTGCTTTTCCAATAATTAAAATGATAAATTACAAAAGAGCCTCCAGAAAGAAGGTTATTTCAATAATACAAATAAAATAAAAACATTAAGTTCTTGAACTAGGTTGATATCAGTATAAATGGAATTCAGATGGTAACTTTCAAAGGGAACAGAAAAAGCATTTGTTGAAGACTCCTTAATATTTGACCTCTGGATTTTAATTGAGTAAGCTGAAGTCCATGATCCCCTTTGCTAATTACTAATAGATTTCATGCCAGCTTTTGTGTTTGTTGCTGTAATTCCTGCTAATTATAATTGTATTAACTAATGATATCAGTATTCTTTTGATTTCTTTTTCTGCCTATCTGCAAAATTTCGACATATTTCTGTCTTATGCATCTTGCTTAGGTCAACATACATTTAGCTACCAATTGGGTTTATTTACCTTTTTTTTTTTTTTTTTTTTTTTGATTTATCATTATTTTTTTTTCTTTTATGGCCCAGTGGATTTAGTTGAATCTCCTTCCTTAGTTCTTAATGTTATTCTTTGTTTTCTCTCCAATACTAGCATGTTGGCTTGGAAATAAGCTTAAGTTAGTTGTTTAGATAGCAATTCTTCTCTCCACCCCCTTTATTATACTACATTAAGTTGATATTATAGTATAAAACTTAGGCAAACATTAAAAGACATAATCTGATCCTTATCTAACTTTCCAATCGTTTTTGCCATTATTGTTATAAATAAATAGCATTCTCACTCATATATTTGCTCAAGGTGACTGAGAAATATTTTTAAACATTATTTTGAAAAAAAAAAAAAAGAACATGAGGGAATGGAGAATGTGCCAGATATGGAGTCATAAGAAAGCATTATGTAGATGTCAACATTGTGTCTATGTCATATTTATTATTGATATTCTGTTTTCTTTTACTGATATAATTTCACTTTTACTCTTCTTAAACAAATTTTACTAGAATCAAGATAGTGATCTAATGACATGAGTAAAATATGTTTTATTCCATTTTTACATTAATACATGTATTCATATTTCACTATTGTATCCCAAATGATACTTCCACTTTTATCTCTTAATTTCCTACATATGAAATCATCATTCTAAAAAAAAAGCAAAATTAATCAAACAAATCTACTTATTTTCTGGTGAGAATAATTTATTTCTTTTCTAACTTTATAGAATGGTCTCCCTTTCTGCTGTCTAAATTATTTTTACTTATTTAAAGCTTAAATACAAAATTGCTATGTGCCCAGCAAAACATGAGAGAATTCAAAATGTGAAACAGTAAATTTTTATTCTAAAAAACTTTATATAATAAATGCTATAGATGTTTTTCAGACTTATTCATTTTTCTTTTGCTTCTTTGCTCTGTGCTGTGTACTTTTTGCTTTATTTTTTCCTCCCTTTCCTCCTTTCCATATCCCTCAAGAAGGCTGCATTTAAGCACAGATATATCTATGTATACATATATATATATATATATTTATATTTATATAAGGTCAAACTATGCTTATTTACCCTATTTCTCTGAAGGTGGATAACATCATCCTTTATAAATCCAACTCTGCATATTTTTCCTAAATCTACCAACTCATTTTCTTCATCACAGCAATATTTCACCCATATACTATCTAGTTATTTTAAAAAGCCTAAAACAATATGGAATCATATGGTATATATATATATGTGTGTGTGTGTGTGTGTGTGTGTGTGTGTGTGTGTGTGTGTGTGTGTGTGTGTGGTGTCCCTATCTTTCTCTTGTGATTAAATCTATTTTAGCTTTAACTTTTAGATCAATATTTTGATTGCATTTTTTCTAATAAATTTTACTCCTGATCATTATCATTACATGTGTGTGTATATCCTTTATTTCCTATCTCTACTGACTTATCTGCTTTACTTCTTCTCCTTAATTTGTCTTGCTATCATTTAGTCTAATCTTCTACCCCAATGATGCCTTCCTTATCTTCTCCTCTCACCTTCTCCTTCCTTTCCATTCTCATTAATTTACATCAACTTCAATATGCTCTTATATATTTCTTCCTATTCCCTATTTCTATTTCTTTATTAATTTAGAAGACTTTTATACTTTTCAAGATACAGATGTATTTTTCCCTCTTTAAATAATTCCTGATGAGAGTAGGATTCCAGAACTACCAGCTTCTCCTCCTCTCCCATCTAATTTCTGAATGTCAAGTCTTGCTCTTAGACTTCATTCATATGACATAGTTAACCTTTTTACATTTTTTATGTGGTTTTGCTTTTTAGAATCACATCATATTCAACTCTACCCAAATGGAGTATATTTCTACATATAAAACGTTACCAGTTGTCCTTAATAATTTCTGAAAGTGAGTATTTGATATTTATCTTAATATACAATTTGACAGAAAAGATCCAAGAAAAATGAGGTTTTTAGATCTTATATGCCAAATTGTTTATTACGTGCAGATTGTCTTGCCACAAAATCCTGAAAGTCTGGCAATTCATTGATTTTTTTTTTCCCATTCAGGATTATGCTTAAGTTTGTTAGAAATGACATTTTTAGATATCACACTACTCCTTTTGTTCTTCCATATGTAAAAGACTTGTGTCTTTTAACGTAGTCACTGCTAGGACTTGTGTAATTCTAAATGTGTTTACTTTATTTGATTTTTTTTCTTGTAGTTCATAATATTTTCTCCTTGACCTGGGGTTTCAGAATTTGGCTTCTCACAGAATCTTGATCAGGTGGTGATTGGTGGATTTTTTTTTTCCTCATTTCTACTTTTCCCTCTTTTTTTTTTTTTTTTTTTTTAACACTTCTGTATAATTTTCTTTCTTTTTTTTTAATTTAGAATTTTTTTCCACAGTATATATGCATGAGTAATTTTTTTTAATAATATCATCCCTTGTATTCATTTTTCTAAATTATCCCCCCCTCCCTCTACTCCCTCCTCTTGATGACAGGCAATCCCATACATTTTACATATGTTACAATATAACCTAGATACAATATATGTGTGTAAATACCATTTTCTTATTGCACATTGCACATTAGATTCCGAAGGTATAAGTAACCTGGGTAGATAGACAGTAGTGCTAACAATTTACATTCACTTCCCAGTGTTCCTTCTCTGGGTGTAGTTATTTCTGTCCATCATTGATCAACTGGAAGTGAGTTGGATCTTCTTTATGTTGAAGATATCCACTTCCATCAGAATACCTCTTCATACAGCATTGAAGTGTAAAACGATCTTCTGGTTCTGCTCATTTCACTCAGCATCAGTTGATGTAAGTCTCTCCAAGCCTCTCTGTATTCCTCCTGCTGGTCATTTCTTACAGAGCAATAATATTCCATAACCTTCATATACCATAATTTACCCAACCATTCTCCAATTGATGGACATCCATTCATCTTCCAGTTTCTAGCTACTACAAAAAGAGCTGCCACAAACATTTTGTCACATACAGGTCCCTTTCCGCTCTTTAGTATTTCTTTGGGATATAAGCCCAACTTCTGTATAATTTTCATTGACTATTTCTCATATTATTATTATTATCAAGATTCCCTATCTGATTATAGATTTCAGGTAATCAAATTATTCTTGTGTTTTCTTGTCTTGATCTTTTCTCCAGATTAAATGTTTATCTTGTGAGATGTTTTACATTATCCTCTAGTTTTTCATTATGTATATTTTGCTTTATTATTTCTTGATCCCTTATAATTTTATATACTTCCCCTTGCCCAATCATTTAACATTGTTCTTTGTGAATAGGAGAGGCTTTATTTTGTTTTAGTCTTTTCTTCAGTACCCTCTTTTGAAGATGTACCCTATTCTTCCCTATAACCCACAGTAACTTTCGTTGATTGGGCTTTTTCTCCTTTGCTTGTTTTTTTTTTTTTTTTTTTTTTTTTTTTTTTTTTTTTTTTTTTTTTAATAGTAGCTTGCTATTATAATCACTTGTAGCATGGGGGATGGGACCTCTGGTATCAGGTCCTTCTTCACTTCTCCCCTCTGACCTAGAACCCCAAATCAAAAAGTGCTTACAGCTGGCAATGTTTCTATCCAACTGCTTTAGCACTCACTCGTCTTCTCTCCCAGGGTCACATCTTGGCATTATAGCTGTGCCTGAGGTTTGTAGCATTGTCTGGGAAGTAAAGGATGCTTGTGTCTGGGTCCTAAGACACCTCCTAACCCAATTAGCTCCAGGATTCCCCTTTTTGTGTCTCAGCACAACTAACAGGAAAATATTTAGACTTCATACTGGCCAAACTTCCATCCTGATGCCTTTCTTTTTTAAAATTTTATTTATTTATTATATAATTATAACATTTTTTGACAATACATATGCATGGATAATTTTTTACAACATTATCCCTTACACTCACTTCTGTTCTGAATTTTCTCCTCTTTCCCTCCACCCTCTCCCCTAGATGGCAGGCAGTCCCATACATGTTAACTATGTTATAGTATATCCTAGATACAATATATGTGTGCAGAAATGAATTTCTTGTTGCACAGGAAGAATTGGATGCAGAAGGTAAAGATAACTTGGGACGAAAAACAAAAATGCAAAAGGTTTACACTCAATTCCCAGTGCTCCTTCTCTGGGTGTAGCTGATTCTGTCCATCACTGATCAATTGGAACTGAATTAGATCTTCTCTTTGTTGAAGATAACCACTTTCATCAGAATACATCCTCATATAGTATTGTTGTTGAAGTGCCTGATGCCTTTCTTTGGGGGGGATATGATTATACTAGGAAGACCATGGTTCTGCCCCAGCTCATATTTATTTTTACCATTGTACATTTACCCCAAGGATTTATCTTATGGAAGAAATCTGGAGAATTTGGATTTTCTGACTTACTCTACAATCTACCTAGAATCCTCTCCTGTTGTCCAAATTCTTACCATATATCCTCTATTAAATCTTCTCTGATCTTATCAATAGAAAAATAATCCTTTCCTCTTGTGAATTCTAATAATTTTCCCATGTATTCTTCAATCAAAATATTTTTATTTTCACTAATTGTTTCCCTGCCAAGTAAAATGCTATTTCTACCAATTAGACAGATAATTGGTGGATATATACAATATCTTTTTTTCTTTCTAAATACAGCCATAGGTTTTTCAAAACCTATGCAAAAAAAAAAAAAAATCAATGATGGGGACAATAGTGATTGCCTTTAGCAAAGCAGCCTAAAACCTGAACCACTTATGTCTGATTCAATTCTGAAAGAACTTCAATCAATCAAGTTGCATGTTTTTAACTTGCATATCATATGTCAGACAAACCCTGAGTATATAAAACATTTACTTGAGGCTTTTACCATGAAATATTGCTCTTTAACCCAATGTAAACATTAAAAAAAAATACTCTGCTATATTCGCTGGAAGGCCTGTTTACGCCTTCAGTTGCATCTGTTTCTCACTTGTCCTACCAAAATTCTCATAATTTAAATGACTTACAGTATAAAGGCAAAACAAAACAAAACAAAACAAAACAAAAAGCCACAAAACTCAATAAACTTTTTTTTTTTTTTAAATTGGGACACATTGAGTCAAAGCTTTATGCAGATTTTCTGTGGCTGCAATCCTTTTCTAATTTGAATTCCCTACCAATAATATCCATATCAACATTTAGCTTCACATATGAAATAAAGGTTCATATTTCTCAAATGTGTTTAAAGGAGAATACACTTTTATTTTTACTTTAAATATTTTTAATGTATTTATTGTAAAAATGCAAAATAAGAAAAAAAAGAGAGAAAAAGAAAAAGAGAAGAAAGGAAAAAAAAATAAACATTGCCATGTGCTGAGCAGAACATCAGGAACAATTCAAAATATTAACAGTAAGTTTCCATTTCAAGAAACCATATATAATGGTCGAAGAAATTTTGTTCATAACTGTCCATCTTTTATTTGCTTCCTTGTAAGTTTTTCTTTTGTTTTTATTCTTTTTTTCCACTTTCCTGCAACCCCCTCTTCCCCCCCATTTTTCCCAAACAGGGAGCACAGATATATTTATGTTTCCATGTATATATACACATGTACACATACATATATATATATATATATATGAATCCAGACACATGTATATGGACCTACACACAATTGTACACATATATTGACATATATACACCTACATCTAAAATAGTATATATATATATATATATATATATATATATATATATATATATATATATATATATATATATATATAAAGTGTAGATTTCTCTTTTAACTGAATCTTTTAAAAGGGGATCAATGTTTACTATTTCTACTTTTACTTTCTAATCAATTCTACTCCTGATTATTGTTATTGCATTTTTGTATATCTCATTTCTTATCCCTGCAAATTTTTCTAAGGTTAAGGTAACTTCCTCTCTGCCCCACCCACTGATCCCTCCCTGGTGCTCTGTTATGGGCCAGAACTCTGAACTTGAAACAAAGTATTCTTACAAGGTACTAACTATGTGGAATTGATGAGACAATGATTATCTAGTTTAGCACGGTGCTTAATAGTTCTCTAGTTCAGTACTTATACTTGATACTTAATATAGTTCCACAAGATGCACACTTATGATAATGGAGTATATAACAGCCAGCAAGGACTGGAGATTCATTTCATCTTTGGTCAGGTTCCTGGTGGCCTGGGCTCCTCCACTTCCTCCACTGTGACCAAAACTCCAGAAGACCTCTAAGAAAGTTAAGTTGACCCCAGAAAAGGAGACAAAACTTTGAAAGAGATAATAAAGGATTTGTGCTTTAACACCTGGCTACTTGTGTGATGATTACTGAACTGAAACGAAGGCTGCTCCCAGAGACTCCAAGAAAACCAAACCAGAGAATATTACAGAGAATGACTTATATTCTTATAAATTTGACACAATATTTAGCTTTGAGAAAATAAGACAGAATGGTAGAATTAAAAAAAGTTGGCATCTGTGGCACAATTTATACAGTACAGGAACTAGGAAGACATGATTTCATATCTGGCCAGAAATACTTACTAACTGTATCCTTAGCAAATACCTTCTATAATCCTTTGTTTCCTCATCTGTAAAAGGGGCTTAATAATAGTACTTATTTCCCAAAGTTATTATGAGTATAACATGAAATAATATTTGTAAGGCACATTTACAAACATTAAAGCTAGGTTGTTATCTGAATGAGGAATTTAATTTCATCTGTAATTCAAGAGTGAAATACAAATATTTATGATAACAGACAGAAAAATTTCTCTTTAGTAGATGGAACTGAGGAAAACTCCCAATATGACAACAACCTACCTGGCAAAACAGGTTTCTAAAAGTCTTCAAACACAGAATATATTCACACAGAATATATATTTTTATATAGTCTATAAAATAGAGGGGTGGAATATAATTTATTATGCATTAGCTAATGCACAAGTTAACTCAAATATATTTAATCAGAATAATTAATATATTTAATTAAAAGAGGTAAACAGGCACTTTTTGATCTGATTGTCAACTCCTGTGAAATGTTGGAAAAATGATTTAGTTTTCCAATTTTTCATTTTCTTTTCTGTAAAATTAAGTGGTAGATAACCTATAAAAAAACTTTCCAACTTTAAAAATGTTCCTAGAATTTTAGAAATATCACTGTTTCATAATATGATAATCATAGAATATTAGCACTCTAAAGAACCATTGAAGATATTTGGGAAAGGATAGAAATGCTCTAAATTGGACATCAGGTTTTGCTGATTATTTTTTTTTAAATCCCACTTCTAATAATTATTAGTTATATGACCATAGACAAGACTTTTAACTGCCCTGACTCTCAGTTTATTCAGTTATTCCATGACTTCCCCTCCAATTTTCTTTTCATTCACAATCATTGTCTCAGGGTCTGTTGATCTTACCCTATAAGAAAAATCCCTTAATTTTTTAACAAAGCAGGACATAAATTGAGGGCATGATTACAAGGAAATTTTCCCAACTTGTCTGTAGCTTCATATCTCTCTGTATCTTTCTCTCACTGTTATTTTTTTTTAATTTATATTTTCAGTCTGTCTCTTCTCCACTCATTGTCTCTGTCTCTGTCTCTGTATTTTTATCTCTTCTCATAAGATTAGTTGTAAAAATAAGTTTTATAAATACTTAATAAGTGTTCTGTTTGTTTATCTATCCCTAAAATATGGCTGATAATACCTGAAGTTATTATATCATAGGATCACCATGAGGGTGAAATGAGATAACAATATATAATTATCTGATATATATACACACATATATATGTATATATATATATATATATGTATATACAAATACACACACATATATACACATATATATGTATATATAGATATAGTTAACATATATTTTGTTAACATCTGATATATATATATATATATATATATATATACACACACACACATATATACACATATATATATAGATATAGTTAACATATATTTTGTTAACATCTGATATATATATATATACACACACACACACATACATATATATAAATATCATTGTTAACATCAAACTTTTTGACAACATTTAAAGATGTCTCTAATTTTCCTTTCAATCTCTGTTTCACATTATTTTCCTCTATGCACACCTTCTTCCAGATAAATTAAACTAGGAAACTCATTAGATGATTTATTTAGAATTGAATCTATTTCTAGACCATCAAGTTCAAGTCCCTTTACATTTGAGGAAACTGAGGCTTAGAGATATTAAATGCTTTGCCCAAAGATCACCGGTAAGATCAAGGTAGAATTTCATTTCAGTGAGTCTGACTCCAAATCCAAAATTCATTCAACTTCTATCAGATTCATAATCCAAGTTCAAACTCCACATGACTAGAATAAACTCTTTCCTTATTTCTACTTTTCAGAATATTTTTGAAAACTCAATTCAAGTGCAACCTCATCTATAAATGTTTCCTCTGTTCTCAAAAGTGTTAATGTTCTCCTTTGAACAACCTTCTCCTTACTTCTCATCATGTTGAGACTTCTTAATAGAAGTTCATGAGGACATCAGATAATATAATGTTTGTTGGATGGAACCATAGTATTTAATTTTTTTTTTCTTTTCAGATAGTCTTTCATAGAAAATATATGGCTGTTGGTCTTTGAAGAAAAAAATGGAAAGGAATAAGTTTTTATTCAGTGCCTGCTATGTGCCAGGAAATGTTCTACGAACTTGACAAATACGATGCTTTTGAGTCTCACAATCCTGTGAGATAGGTGCTATGATGACCCCCATTAAGAAATGGAAGCAAATGGATGTTAGCTGACTTGCCCAGGGTCACACATGTACATTTCTGAGAATAGATTTTTAACTCTCATATTGCTGACTCCAGGCCAATTTCTCTATCCTCTGTAGCCTCTTTGATTACTTGCTGGTCTAATCAATAAATCAATATGTCAATGAATGTACTGCATTGCCCACTCAATATATAGAAAGGATTATATAGTATTTCTGTCTCAAAGAACTTTCATTTTAATGGAAAAGACAGAAATACATATATACCTGTACACACACACACACACACACACACACACACACACACACACACACACACATGGGGAGAGAGACAGAGACAGACACAAGGAAGGAGAGAAAGAGACAGCCAGACAGAAAGAGAGACAGAGAGAGATGTCAGGGGAATAAGCATAAGAAGGTTGGAAAAAATTCTCTCTGGAGCTAGGTTGTGAGCAAACAAGTACTAAATAAAGTACTGAATAATTTTCTATAATAAATTTTTCTTTAGGTTGTGTTAAAAACCTTGTGATTCTGGGAACAGAATGCCCTTTTCTTTAAAATTCAGGGAATTGATCAATGATGGACAGAAACAGCTACACCCAGAGAAGGAACACTGGGAATTGAATGTAAACTGTTTGCACTATTGTCTTTCTACCCAGGTTACTTATACTTTCGGAATCCAATTCTCACTTTGCAACAGAAAGTTTGGTTTTGCACACATGTATTGTATTTAGGTTATACTGTAGAACATTTGATATGTGTGGGATTGCCTGTCATCTGGGGGTGGGAATGGAGGGAGGGAGGGAAAATCTGGAAAAATTAATACAAGGAATAATGTTGGTAAAAAAAAATACTCATGCATATGTACTGTCAAGAAGGATTGTAATTATAAAATTAATAAAAAAAAAAGTCAGGGAGAAAGAGTTGAGGTAGCTGAAAGTATCCAGTAAAAGTGAACATTTTTCTTTTCTTTTATCTGTTCCCCCCATCTCTTAACCTCATTACAATAATACCTATATTCTCAATAAGTAGAAAAGATAAAAATCTAATTTGTAGACAATTTTTCTGCAAATGAAATTATGGAAGAAAAATAAAAATGTTGTTGCTATAGTTTTTATAAAACCAATCAAATAAACAAACTAAATGGATGACACATAATATTTTTGCTATCAAAATAATACAAATCCATTTCTATTTAAATAAGAAAAATGTATTCTCCCCCCACTCCCAAGATGTAATTTTTATTATGGATTTGTCCTCCTTATCATCTAAAATGAGAAAAACACAATCTATTCCAATTCTACAATCCAGCATGTTATATCCAAAATCTTAAATGGCTGTCATGGTCATGGAATGTAGCATAATTTTTAAACATAAATAATTCAGTGTTGTCAAACATTTAGTATCTGAGACAGTGCCTTCTACAATTAAAAAAAAAAAAAAAACCTTGAGCAATCTAATCATCTAGTAATAAAGAAAAAAAGAGAAAAGGAAAAAATCAAATTTTTGTAGGTAATAAATAGCACAGGTGCTGACAGAAAAGGACAGTGACTGAAAAGCTGTTCATGCTCAAATATCAAGTGTATATTGCAATCAGCTGAAAAAGGAGAGAGATTATGCAAAAGAATTGCATTCTTGTGACAGGATTGATAAGAAAGAAAAATAAAAGCAAAGAGATAAGGTCCATGATTCAGAATTACTTAACTAAGTCTTTGTGATAAGCAAAATGCGAAAGAACATTGTCAAAAAGCAGATCATAGCTTGATTGTTATGCATTTTACCAAGATAAAGTATTAATAAGAATAAATACATTTTCCTTACCCACCCCTCTTTTTTTAGTGGCATTTGAATGGTGAAAGAATGCAAATCAATAAAAAAACAAAACAAAACAAAAAAAAAAAACAAGATGTAGAATAAAATAACTGATACTTTATACATTCTTCATCATTTACAAAACATTTTACATATATTATTTTAGTTTGTAAGTCAGTTTCTGCATCTGCAAAATGGGCATAAATACAGAACCTGTGTATATATCATTAATGTTACTAAAAATCATACATATAAATTCAAGTTATCATTACACTGATAATGTTTAGGATTTCAATATTATTTTGAAAAAATAAACATTTCAAGTCATCAATCAATATTTTATTTGAAATAGAAAAAGGCAGTAGGATGTGGTTAAAAGACACATTAAAACAGAAATTCAAACAAGTAAGAAATTGTCAAAATAAACTAACTTTTTCATCTATAAAATGAGATGATTACATTAAGCAAATACTAATAATCTTTCAAATTCTAAAATTATCTGATTCTTAAACTTGGCAATATTCAGTCTGCTCATAATATCATTTCAAAAGAACTAAATAAAGATCTGATTTGCTACCATATTTGAAATATAGATTGGCAGAGTTATTGGCTGAACCTTTTAGTTCTCCCATTAGTAGAGGATGGAATGAGGAAAGAAATCAAAATTGACAGTTCATAATCTGAGGGATGGTGAAGGGGACTATCCTCCTGTTTACCAGTTTCCACAAAGATCCATCATTATAGGTATTGTGGGAAACTTAATTCTTTCTGCCTAACAGTCTGAGGTGGTGGTGCTAGTATGATGTTAATCATTATTCCTTTTTAAATAAAAAAAAAATTCATCTAGTATTTTATTTTTTTTCCCAGTTACACGTAAAGACGATTTTAGCATACATTTAAAAAAAAAAAACTTAGTGTCATATTACTTCATCTTATAACTGTTGAGATTGCAAGCAATTTAATATAGATTATATATGTATATATGTATATTATGACATAATAGTCATGTTGTGAAAGAAAATATAGGCTGAAAAAGAAAAAAAGTAAGAAAGAAAGAAAGAAAGGAAGAGGTAAAGAGAAAGAGCTCTAAAAGAAAGAAGGAAGAAAAGGAGAAAGGAAAGAAGGAAGGAAGGAAGGAGGGATGATAATAAATGGGGGGGTACAGTTAGCAAGTTTAAGTGTGAAAAAAATTGAAGCAAACATATAGAGAAATAAGAGTCATTTCATAACATAAAGGATCAGATGAAGTAATCACAGCTACTTACCTAAAACTATATGAAAGAAAGCTTTAATTCATTACAAAAATGTATTTAAAAGTCAAATTTTCTCTTCAGCTCTGATTTTTTTCATCAAAAATGACTGAAAGCTTTTATTTCCTTAAAAATTCATTTTTCACTCCTGATGAATTATACTCAGTTTTACTAGGTAGATTTTTTTTTTTTTTTTGGTCATATTCCCATCTACTTTGCCCTCTGGAATATCATATTGCAGACACTCCAATCATTTGATGTAAAAGTTGCTAACTCTCTCTTATCCTGATTGTGGTAACAAGATATTTGAATTGTTTCTTTCTGACTGTTTCCAATTTTTCTTCTTGACCTGGGAGCTCTGGAATTTGGGTATAGTATCCTGAGGAGTTTTTGTTTTGGAATCTCAGGAGATGATTGATGAATTGTGTCAATTTCTATTTTATTACCTATTTCCAGAATATCAGGACAGTTTTTCTTGACAATTTCTTTTTTTTTTTTTTTCTTTTCCTTTTTTTTTTTTAATTTAGAATTTTTTTCCACAGTATATATGCATGAGTAATTTTTTAAAATAATAGTATCCCTTGTATTCATTTTTCTAAATTATAACCCCTCCCTCCATTCCCTCCCCCCGATGACAGGTAATCCTATACATTTTACATGTGTTACAATATAACCTACATACAATATATGTGTGTAACTACCATTTTCTTGTTGCACATTAAGTATTAGATTCCGAAGGTATAAGTAACCTGGGTAGATAGACAGTAGTGCTAACAATTTACATTCACTTCCCAGTGTTCCTTCTCTGGGTGTAGTTATTTCTGTCCATCATTGATCAACTAGAAATGAGTTGGATCTTTATGTTGAAGATATCCACTTCCATCAGAATACAACTTCATACAGCATTAAAGTGTACAGCGATCTTCTGGTTCTATTCATTTCACTCAGCATCAGTTGATGTAAGTCTCTCCAAGCCTCTCTGTATTCCTTCTGCTGATCATTTCTTACAGAGCAATAATATTCCATAACCTTCATATACCACAATTTACCCAACTATTCTCCAATTGATGGACATCCATTCATTTTCCAGTTTCTAGCTACAACAAAAAGAGCTGCCACAAACATTTTGGCACATACAGGTCCCTTTCCACTCTTTAGTATTTTTTTGGGACATAATCCCAATAGCAGCAATGCTGGGTCAAAGGGTATGCACAGTTTGATAACTTTTTGGGCATAGTTCCAAATTGCTCTCCAGAATGGCCGGCTTCTTTCACAACTCCACCAACAATGTATTAGTGTCCCTGTTTTCCCACATCCCCTCCAACATTCATCATTTTTTGTTCCTGTCATTTTAGCCAATCTGACAGGTGTGTAGTGGTATCTCAGAGTTGTCTTAATTTGCATTTCTCTGATCAGTAGTGATTTGGAACACTCTTTCATATGAGTGGAAATAGTTTCAATTTCATCACCTGAGAATTGTCTGTTCATATCCTTTGACCATTTATCAATTGGAGAATGGTTTGATTTCTTATAAATTAGAGTCAGTTCTCTATATATTTTGGAAATGAGACCTTTGTCAGAACCTTTAACTTTAAAAATATTTTCTCAATTTGTTACTTCCCTTCTAATCTTGTTTGCATTAGTATTGTTTGTACAGAAACTTTTTAGTTTGATGTAATCAAAATCTTCTATTTTGTGATCAATAATGATCTCTAGTTCTCCTCTGGTCATAAATTCCTTCCTCCCTTTCTCTTTTCTTCTTTCCCTTTCTCCCTCTTTCCTTCCTTCCTTCTCTCCCTCCTTCCTTCTTTCTCCCTTTTTTCTTTCCTCCTTTCTGCCTTCCTTCTCTCCTTTCCTCTCTCCTTTTGTCCTTTCATCTTTATGCTTCTTCCTTCCTTCCTTCCTTCCTTCCTTCCTTCCTTCCTTCCTTCCTTCCTTCCTTCCTTCCTTCCTTCCTTCCTCCCTTTTTTCCTCCCTCCCTTCCTTCCTTCGTTCCTTCCTTCCTTCGTTCCTTCCTTCCTTTCTTCCTTCCTTCCTTCCTTCCTTCCTTCCTTCCTTCCTTCCTTCCTTCCTTCCTTCCTTCCTTCCTTCCTTCCTTTCTTCCTTCCTTCCTTCCTTCCTCCCTCCCTCCCTTCCTTCCCTCGTTTCCTTCTTCTGGGCACATGAAGTATAATACCCTTATCTACAGATGCTCTTAAAAAAAATATATATATATTTTTTTTTTTCTCTTTTGCATCTCATGTTTGAACCCTCCCAAGATTTCTTGGGGTTTAGTGGCTATATTTCTTTCTTAAGGACCCTGCCTTAAATCAAAATCAATCTGATTCTCATTAACCTTGGCCAAGCCCCAATTGGTAATATCTGGATCCTAACTGACTCAGATTGAATTTAAATAACAGTCATTTGTGCTTTGGCCAGAAACCAGGAGGATCTGCCTCTTCTAGATTTATTTATTTAGATTTTGGGGCTACGTGAAAGAGGAGATTCTTTGCCTCAACTACTACCTAAGTTTTAATCACTGAATGTGCATGGCTTAAGTGAAACTAAGACAGTTGTAGACTCCAGCATAAGGAAAAAAAAAAAAAAAAAAAAAAAAAAAAAAAAAAAAAAAAAGAGCCAAGGTTTCCCATTTGACCCAGGGCCATCTCTAGTCCTCTTGATCTATATTTTGCCAGAGCTTCCAGATGACTCTGTAGAAGAAAGTGAGGTAGGTGACCTGTATAGCCCTCTCTCCCTCAAATCTAATTCATTTGTATATTATGGGATCACCTCCCTGATGTCATGGTCCTCTTTGAAACAAAGGACAAACAACAAACAACAACAAAAGATTTGGACTATATAGTTTCCAAATTGTCTTCCAGATCTAAAAAAATAAAATTCATGGAAAAATAAAGCATCTTTTTTTTTAATGGCATATACTCAGACCTTACTAAATTAATATATTTTCCTGAAATACAGATTTAATTATACTACATCATGAATAAATGAGATGAAAAACATTCACTTGTTCTTACCCTGCTTTCCTAAACAATAATGCTCAGGGTTTATCAGAGAGAGGATTAAGATTAAAATAAAAATAGTCACAGATGTTCTCTTTTTCAATGATCAAAAGAACTTTTTGCTTTCATAAGATCAGCATATTATACACCCTCAAGCACTGCCGAGGAGACTGACAGTCAAGGTGATTCAGACTCTTTGTTAGGGAGATAACCTAATAGTTGCATAATTTCAAATCATTTTCAGCCAGTAAAAATTCATGGCAGTGTGTGTTTGAAGTTCATTTGCATGCATTTCTGATACTGAGGTGTTCGAGATATGAGCACAAGAAAAACTATGTTTGTAAGGCAGAGTAGTTTTATATCCATATTTGGCAGTTATTGCTAGCAAACACATAAATGGACATTTTGTACCAAGGACAACTGTCACAATGCTTACCTTCATTTGAAAGTAGGGTGTGGGGTACCACACTATGAGGGAAATGAAAACTATGGGGAACTTTTTCTAAAGGTACCATGGGAGATGAGCTCACCCAAGCCTTCCATCTGGTAACTTTCTATTTGAACTTAGTATTCTTATTAATTAAGCTCCATTGTTTCTGCTCTACAGAAAAATTACCATTCTGATCAGTAAATATTCTATAGATGTGGCACCCACGAAATCTGTTGCTTTATGGAAAGTCCCTATTGCTTTGCTTTAGTTATGTCTCATATTGATTCTTTAAATATTAAACTGTGCCAGTGTTAATTAGCCTACTAGTATGTAAGCCTTTACCATAGTAAGCACCATAATGCAGTTTAACAAGCACTGATTTTGGAGTCAAAGGATCTAAATTCAAATCTTTTCTCTGATACTATCTGTAAACTTAGGCAAGTAATTTCACCTCTTCTAAAATCTTTGCTTTGTTGTGAAAAAAATAGAGGGAGTTATGCTAGATTTTAAACAAATTTTCAGCACTAAATCTATGATTATATGATCTACCCACCTTCTTAAAGTGTGGTTCATGACCCCATGTGGAGTCTTGTAACTGAATGTGGGCTTGTGAAATTATTATTTATTACCAGTTTGTTTTGTATAGCTATTTATACAACTACATAACCATGGTCATGTAAAAATTTCCTGAGCAAAAAGGGGTGGCCATTAGAAAAAAGTTTAAGAATTCCTGATCTAGATGAATGATAATACTATATGCCAGAATTTTGCATAATAAAAAGAATGATGTATATGAAAATTATATTTTCTAAAGAAATATAGTTATATATTCTATGACACAGAATAAAAGAACTGGTTTAATAGCAAAAAAGAGATAAGCACAAAGAAACAATGAAATGAAAATGACAATTATATTAAATATTAATGTCTAAGGTCAGTCTTTTAAAAGACTAGAGGATTTTTTTTTCAATTTGGTGTCTTATTCTATTACAAAATTTAAATCTTGTTTCCTTGTATAATACTAATGAGGCTAAATCTATTCCTTTAATGATATCTCAAGTAGAATATAATCATCTTATTTAATTTAACTAACATTGAAAATTTTTCCACTAGGAATAATTTTAAGGAAATAATATAGAATTTGAAGGTTTGTTTCACATAGAACAAATGAAGAATATATGTTTGTGTATATGTATATGTGTCTATACTTATATGTGTGTGTGTGTATATATATATATATATATATATATATATATATATATATATATATACACAGAGAGAGAGAGAGAGAGAGAGAGAAGAGAGAGAGAGAGAGAGAGAGAGAGAGAGAGAGAGAGAGAGAGAGAGAGAGAGAGAGAGAGAGAGAGAACAGGAATGAGGGAAGATAATCAACTATAAATATCTATAAGACAGTTATAAAAAGCAATAATTCAATTCTTTCAGATAATTTTTAAAGAACAACTAATGAGAAGTAAAAATGGCCAGAAACTAAAAAAGAAAATGTAATTAGATATTAAGAAAAAATGTTACAGTTATTACACTTCGAAAGCAAAGCAATCATTCCCTCCTGGGAAACAATAAAGGCATCATTCCTGGATATGAGAAGGAGATAATATAAAACATCTAAGGACATATGACCTTCTGCTATCCTTTTCCTGGGTATCCCTTCAAGCTCTAAAAGCTATGAATCTATGATGAGTTGAGAGAACTGATCTTTGTTTTTGACCTTTTTGACCATAGGAGTTTAACTAAGATATCCAGAAGATAAAATATAAAAAATTTCAATGCTTCAGCTTTTTCTTTCAAAATTCACTTCAGGGATTAATGGACTGCCACATTGGCCACTATTCTTGTACCTGTCGAGCTCCATGGGGAAAAAAAAAAGGGGCTGAGAGAGAATAAGTTAAATTTGTGTAGCATCAGATAGATCCATTCTGTGTCAGACACATTTTATTTTTTTATTAAATTTTCACTAGATGTGTCATAACTGCAAAGTGATTGGGAGAATCACTGGGAAGTACATGTAAAATGAGAAAAGGGACAGAAATGAAGGGTACTAAGGAAAGTGAAAAGAAGAGTAGATCGAGAATGTTCACCGAATCCAAGCTATCCTCTTTTGGTAGGAATCAATCAAAGAAGGTCAAGTCTTGAGGGGACTTACAAAAGAAATGATCAGACCTGAACTATCAATCAACTACCTAAGCAAAAGACTAGGAAACATAAAAAATTCTTTAGGACTGGAATATATTACGAGGAGCATGGAAGTGACTAAGAGTCTTTGCTCAGAGAGTACTGGGATCCATTTGTTTCTCCAGCCTGTTTTACACACACACACAAACACAAATAATGATTACTAGTATATTGGAACTCTACTCCAGGACCTTGTACAGTACTATTATATATGTCTTTATGTGTTTATAAAATACACATATACATATACACACAAAATTATATGTATTATATATAGACGTACTTTTTAAAGTGAGAATTACAATAATATTACCATAATTATTGTTAAGACATTTTTAAAAGTATAAATAATAGTTCAAATACAAAGTATCACTATGGAAAATAATATTTTAATAGAGCAGTTGCTCAACTCACTAGCTGTATGACTCAAAAAATGACTTAACTTCTGGGTGACTCTGCCTTGTCCTCAGCAAATGAGAATGAGTACTTAATGCTAAGCATCTCATAGGTGATTTAGAGGAAGCTGTTTTGTGAACCATGAAGCACTATATTAAAGTATAAGTCTTTGATCTATAGTTACAATGGTAAACTTCTTTACTAGGAAACTCCTATCAATGTTATTGTTTGAATATTTCAGATGTGTTTGAATCTTTGTGACTCCATATTTTTAAGCAAAAATAGTGGAGTTACTTTTCCCTTCTCTAGCTCATTTTCTCATTTTTTAGATTATGAAACTAAGAAAAAATAGAATTAAGTGACTTGCTTTGCATAGATAATATGTTTTTGAAGTCAACTTTAAATTCAAAAAGTTAAGTCTTTCTAACTCCAGGGCTGACATTCTATCCAGTGTTCCACCTAGCTGTGAAATGCTTGTTGGGTTTAGAGTTAAATGACTTACAGCCACACAGCCCATCTCAGAAATGGGATTTCCACTTCTTCCTTTATCTGAAGTGGATTCCAAGTCATCCTTCCTCCAAGACAAATGCTTTAAAATACTGTTCCTCCATTGAGGCTGTTGTTATTACTGCTATTGATAATGCTGCTAGTACATTTATTATCATAATTATTAAAATCATGTTATGAAATAATTGCACTTCTGACTAAGAATTTATGAATTCTTTACAACCATTAAATAAAGCTTAGGAGAATGAAAGTATAATGGGTAGTATAAAATAATCTAATACTATATAATCATTTTTCCTTTATTTTCATCTCAATAAAAATTTGATAAAAAAATACAGCAATAAAATCACAGACTCAGGAAAAAAATAATCATCACTTAACAGATAAGTAAACTGAGAGAGCATCTCATGGAGTGGAAAAAGAAAATATGATTTTACTGGAATAGGTCAGAACCTTCTCTGCAATTTATAGTCTTAGACAGCTGTTATCACCAAGAGGTTAATTGATTTGTCCAGAGTCTCATAGCCAGGATGGATCAGAGTGAGAATTAACCAAGATTTTTCTGACTTCAAGTCTCTAGACCATGCTGCCCCTTGCTCTACCACTAACTATAATCAAAAATCTAAAACTCAGCTAGTAGAAGTAAAGAGATAAGAGAAAAAGTTAGAATGTGCTTTTTGAAAAAAAAAAAATATGGGTTTGCTTTCCTTAAGAAGAGATTCTAACAACTCCATTAGGAAAGTAGATTGTAAAGGCAGAATATTTAATCTAGATTAGAACTAAGAGCTAAAAAAGCTTGATAGAGTTCTAAAATACTATAGATGCTGCTACACTGCTGAATAGATGTGAGGAAAGCTATGTGGACCAGTGGAGAGGGCAGAATTGTTGTCCTGTTAGTTGTCTCATCATGTAGGTAGACAGGATAAAAGTAAGGCAAGGAAAGACTGTGAATAGAAGTTAAGTAGGCAGTTTTCTACTGTAAATGTACATTTCTTGTATTTAAAAGAAAGAGAAAAAGATGAGATTAGCAAAAGTTTGATGTTAATTTATTAAAGACAGGAAAGACTGGAAGTCTTGGAGCAAGCACTTATTATAAATAAGCACAGGATAGGACCATTTTCACTTATCAACAAAGCTACATGGAACATCTAGGTAGTACAGTGAATAGAGTGTTGGTCCTGGATTGGAAAAGACTTAAATTCAAATCCACCTTCAGACATTTACCAGCCATGCCAGCTTGAGCAAGTCCTTTAAATTGTTTGCCTCAATTTCCTCATGTCTTAAATGGAAATAATAATACAACATTACTCATAATGTGTATATACAAAATAAGGTAATAATTATAAAATTCCTAGCACATGATAAGCAATACATAATTATTGTTTGTGATTAATATTAACAATTATTATTTTATCATAGCTATTATTATTATTTGAAAATAGAAGTTATTATTACTCAGGGTCAAAACATTTGGAAAGAATCAAATACCAAAGCTGTCAGTGTTTATAGTGATTGTCTGAATTCTAGCATTCTAAAGCTTGTTTCAAGAGGGATGTCTAAATAAATTAGGTATATTATGCTTTATGTCAAATGGTCTAAATAATTAGCAATATACATTTGTATATATGTATAAGTGAATGTATACATCTTTTTCTTAGTGTCATATATATATATATATATATATCAGGGGAAAACAAAAATACAAAAATATTTGCTTAATTTAATTCTAGGCTAAAATAATTTTTAAAAAATATTTAAGTGGATAACGAAGTTAAAGTCATCTATAATCATATAAAATGTTCTAAATTACTCTTGATTTGAGAAATGAAAAATTAAGACAAATATGAGGTACTACGCCATCTGTCAGATCAGCTAAGATGACAGGAAAAAATAATGATAAATGCTTCAGGGGATATGGAAAAACCATCACACTAATGCATTTCTGGTGGAGTTGTGAAATGGTCTAATCATTTTGTAGAGCAATTTGGAACTATTCCCAAAATACTATCACTACTGTCTCTGTATCCTAAAGAAATAATATAAAAAGGAAAAGAACCTTCATGTACAAATATGTTTGTAGCAGCTCTTTTTGTGGTGGCAAAGAATTGGAAAGTGAGTAAGATGCCCATCAACTGGGGAATGCCTCAAAAAGTTATGGTATATAAAAGTAATGGAATATTACTGTTCTACTGAAAAATGATGAACAGACTGATTTTAGGAAGGTCTGGAAAGATTTACATGATCTGATGCTGAATAAAAAAAAAAAAACAAACCTGGGAATACAGCAAGATTGGGGGATGATCAACTATGATAGACTTGGTTCTTCTTCAGCAGTTTAGTGATCCAAGACAATTCCATTAAACTTTGGATGAGAAACTCCATCTGTTTCCAGAAAGAGAACTAAGGACAGTCAATGTAAATCAACACAAGCTACATTCGCTTTTTTTCCTCTTGTGATTTTTCCCATTTGTTCTGATTTTTCTCTCCCAACACGTTTCATAAGGAAATACGTAAAAAAAAAAAAAAAAAAAAAAAAAAAAAAAAAAAAAAAAAAAAAAAAGAATGTATGTGCAAAACCAAAAAAAATGTTGCTTTTATATATAATTGGGGAAAATAAACATTTTTTTAAATATGTGATTTTGCAGGGAACTGCACTGAATTCTTTCAAAGTCTTGACCAAATTCATAGGAAAAGATATTAAGAACCTAAATCAATAAGAAACAGAAAATTTATTAATCAATTACTTCACTATACTTTCAGGATAAAGAAGCTACTTCAGATTATTGAATTCCTCGACATAAAATAAGGCTTCATTAATTACAAGATGCAATCTACTATAACTAAAAAATAAAAAGTAGCATATATTTAAAACAGAACAAAACAAAACAACAATAAAAGCCAAAACTTAAAGTTCCAAAATCACCAGGTGAATTGCTTATTCTTTATTGTCTTCTATTTCCTTAGCTATTTAAAACAACAACAACAACAACAAAAATAGAGACATGGCATGAGTCCTGTGATTTAAATCATGTAAGTGCATTTACTATCATGACCTTTTAGCAACTTCAATTATAGTTGGTGGTTATTTCTAAGCTTTAATAGTAGTGACTGTATGAAGACCATAGCTTTTGATTAGTTATTAGTTGATTATAGCTAATAATAGTTGTTTAGTGGTTGTCCTTCATACTCCAAAATGATCAAAATTACTTCACTATGTCAGGGTCAAGGTACCATGATCAGAGCAGTACAATCTCTTAGGTTTCTCTAAGAATATCATCTTATCATCTGAAAGAGTGATAGTTTTGTTTACTCATTAGTCATTCTAATTCATTCTGTTTATTTTTTGTTATTAATATAACTGAAGTTTCCAGCATTATATTGAATAATAATGGTGATAATGTCCATTCTTGCTTCAGCCCTGATCTTATTGGGAAGGCTTCCCTCTTGTCTACATTCAAATAATGCTTGTTAATGGTTTCAGGTAATTATAGCTTATCATTTTAAGAACTACTCTATTTCTACGCTCCTACTTTCTCAGAATAGATGCTGTATTTTTTCAAAAGCTTTTTCAGCATTTATTGAGATAATCATATGATTTCCATTGATTTTGGTATTGATATTGTCAATTAAGTTGATGGTTTTCCTACTATTGAATCAACTTGTATTCCTGGTATAAATCCCATCCGGTCATATTGTATAATCCTTGCTTTTTATTGCTACAATCACTTTGCTAGAATCTGGATCAAAGTTTTGCATTATTACTTATTAATGAAATTGATTTGTAAATTTCTTTCTCTGTTGTGGCTTTTCCTGGATTAGAAATCATCCATGTTTGAGTCCTAAAAGGAGCTTTGTAGCATTGCTTCTTGGACTATTTCCCCAAATAGTTTGTGTAGTATTAGAATAGAATAACTTTTCTTGCAATGTTTGATACTGTTGGCTTGTTAAATTTCTTTTAATAGGATGGCATTATTTAGGTTTATTATTTCTGGCTCTGCTAACCTAAGTAATTTTTTTTTTTTTTTTTTGCTAAGGCCATTGGGGTTAAGTGACTTGCCCAGGGTCACACAGTTAGGAAGATAATGTATGGCAAGGAAAGACTGTGAATAGAAGTTAAGTAGGCAGTTTTCTACTGTAAAGTTTACATTTCTTGTATTTAAAAGAAAGAGAAAAAGATGAGATTAGCAGAAGTTTGATGTTAATTTATTAAAGACAGGAAAGACTGGAAGTCTTGGAGCAAGCACTTATTATAAATAAGCACAGGATAGGACCATTTTCACTTATCAACAAACATTGGCTTTTCTCAGATTTTTCAGATTTATTAGCATACAGTTGGGCAAAATATTTGCAAACATTTCTTTATTTTATTTTTCATGGGTAATTACTTTGATTTTTAATTTTTCAATACTATATATTTGATTTTCTTATATCTTTTTTAAAAAAAATCAAATTACCTAATGACTTATCTAATTTTTTCATCCCTTCATCCCTTTCATAAACCCAGTTTGTAGATTCATTTATTATTACAATAGTTTTTTTTTTTAATTTTTATTTTGATTAACCTTTGATTAATCTCACCTTTGATTTTCAAGATTTTAAATTTGATACTTGTTGAAAATTTAATTTGTTCTCTTTCTACTTTTTTTTTTTTAGTTGTATGACTAATTTATTGATTTGTTCTTTTTCGCAGTTTTGTTGATCTAGGAATTTAGAGAACTAAATTTACCCTAAGTCCTATTTTGTCTACATCCCATAAATGTTGGTATTTTGTCTCATTGTTGTCATTATTTTTAATGAAATTATTGATTGTTTCTATGATTTGTTCTTTGACCCAATTATTCTTTGGGGTTAGAATATTTAGCTCCCAATTATTTTTATCTATTTTTCCACTGCCCCTGGTTGAACATTGTAAGGAGCCTTTAAATGGGCTGCACCACAGCACATCATTGAGACCCGGAAGTAATTTCTGTGGATATTAGGACTGCCCTTGGGCAGGATCCTGGCCATATTGAGATAGCTTCGTAATGGGTGACTCTCTCGCTGATTGGCTGTGTGTGTGACCTCACAGGCCCTATGTAAGCCCACTGCAGGCAGCAGTCGCTCTCTTTAACCTGGCGTTCTTCACCCTGGCTCCCTAGCCTAGGTGGCCAAGCCAAGATGGGTAGCCAAAAGAGGTAAGGGTTTTGGTAGTGAACACTTGGGTCTTCTGACCAGGTGTTCACTCGGGAACCAACAAGTCAGGGCATCAGTCAGGGCATTATGTGAGTAGGTATAATAAAGGCTTTTAAGATTACACGTGGTTGTTCTTGAGTGCGCTACCGGTTATTAAGCTATAGATTCAAGAGATTGTGGCCAGAGACCTTAGAAGGCCTCAGAGGAGACGAGCCGGGTAGAGTTGACACTGCAAAGGTCAGTGGTCAAAGGTACTCTGTTGGGTCTAGGACAGACTAGTAATTGTAACTGCCAGGAGAGCAGGTTACAGAACATAATTTTTATTTTCTTATGACCAAAAATGTAATACATTTAATATTTCTGTTTTTTCACTTTTTTTGAATTTTTATGGCTTCTTTTTGTGTAAATGCCATATGCTGCTGAGGAAAATATATATTCCTTTTTGTTTCCATTCTATTTTCTCCAGAGGTTTGTCATATCAAACTTAAAAAAAAAAAATCTTATCTATTTCTTTACTTTTTTCCCCCTAATTTTAAATTATATTTATTGATTTGTGTGACAAGACAGCTGAGGCCTCCCACTCATAGTTTTTCTATCTTCCTGTAATTTGTTGTATCATGGGAGCCACCTGACAGTGGCTGCTGGAGATCCAACCCAGACCTGCAAAATGGAATGTGAGAGAATGATACAAGGAGACTGTGAGGCAATTGCTATTCTCTGACCTTCCTCCCCTTCCCTCTGTCTCCAATTTATTTCATTCCCAGTCTGCAACACCTGTGTCAGCAAAGGCTGCTCTTCAACTCCTTCAGATACTATGATCCACAGATATGGAGGCTCTTGAAGAATTGACCTTCCCCTCTACAATAATTCACTTATTTTTTTCTTTAAGAAGCTGGATGATAAACATTTTGACCTAATAATACTACTAATAGGCATTTATTCCAAAAGAGATTAAAAAAAAAAAAAGAAAATATTTATAGCAACTCTTTTCTCAAGGCAAAGCACTGGAAATTGAGGGAAGGCCCATCAGTTGGGAAGGGCTGAGTAAACTGTGGTGTGTGTGATTATGATGGAATCCTATTTTTCTGTAAGAAATGATTAACAGAATACTTTCATAAAAACCTGGAAAGTCATCCATGAACTTATGCAAACTGAAATATATAGTGTACGAAGTAATAGCAATGTCATGGGATGATCATCTATGAATAAACTGTGCTCTTCTCAGAAATAAAATAATTGAATACTTCTTTGAGGGACTTATGTTGAAAAATGCTATCTATACACAGAGAAAGAACTGGTTGTTTCTGAATACAGAAGGAAGTATACTTTAAAAAAAAACACTTTATTCCCCCACCCTATATACATACCTCCCCATATTTGCATTAAAACTTGATTAAAGATCTAAAGATTTTAGCTACCATTTATTTTAAGTGTGCTTCTGCTTTTTAATTCTTTGTTCCTCTTTAACTTTCTTTTTAGTTTCACAAATTGTTACCTTTATTTTTAGTTCAAATTGGAATAATTAAAGATTGTCATAAAATTCATTGTCATGAAAAATCAAGAAGGACCCTATGTAATTACTATGACATAATTATCAATACTATTTGGCATGTTTTTTTCAGAAACATGTTTATTTTTAGAAACATCATTTTCATGAACATATTCTCAAGAATTTATTTAATCTAATTGAAATTTTCTAGCCATTATTAATTTATTTTGTTATTAAACTTATTTCTTTGCTGAGAAAATATATATCCATACAAAACTATGATCTGACCAACTACATTTAATACTCAAATTTCTTTTTATTTTTTCCTTTGATATAATGTGGATAAAAACTTTTATAAGTGGCATAAAACAGGAAAAGATTCACCATAATTTTTATTTGTGTGAAAAAGAAAATTATTATTAATTAATTACATTTATTCAAAACATGTAGACACTCTATATGATCTATATTGTGGAGCATTTTTGATTGAAAAAATTTTGATATTTGACAAGTTTCTTAAAATACTTAAGCAAAATAACCTAATTTACCTAATGATTTTGCTTTATTTCATAATCCACTTTTCTTTTACCTGACAGAACACAGGAAACATATGTTAACATGAATTTCTTCATTTCTAAGTTATATTGCATTGCTCTCATTGGATAAAAATTTAACAATTGCCTTTTGCATCATAGCATATTTCTTGCTTTTCTTTATCTCATTCTTACTACTTAAAAAAAAAAAACACCACAAATGTCTTCTAACCTTTTAGTAGTTTATCTTACAATATGAGCAGTGCTCTCCAAATATTTTTCCTTTTGTTGATTCACTTCTGCCAATTTTCAAAATTTCATCTTTCTCTATTAATCATTAAGAAAAATAAAATTAATTGAACACTAGTACAGCTTCTATTAACAGGTAAAGGACTTGATAGAATTGGAGTTGTGATAAAAAAGAATGATTTTCTCCTTATATTAGAATTAAAATACAAAATTTATTATTTATTTTAACATTAATTTTTTAAAACTTGTTACAAATTCTCTACCTTCCTGAATCCTTTCTCCTTCTCATTGAAAAGCTAAGTGACACAATATCAATTATGCATATGAAAATCATGCATAATATTCCCATATCAGTTGTGTTGCCAAAAAAATAATGCAATAGAAATAAAGTGTATAAATATATCTCAATTTTCTCTCAGAGTTATCAGTTTTCCCTCTGGAGATAGATAATTTATTCACTATGAGTACTTTAGAATCATCTTGGATTATTATTTTGATTTTAATAATGTCTTTCACAGTTGATCATTGTTATAATTGTGGTGATATACACAAAGATGTTCTCTTCACTTTATTCTTCATCAGTGTATAAAAATCCTTCCAGGTTTTTCAGAAACTGTCCTGTTCATCATAGCACAAAAATATTCCATCATAAACATACATGGCAGAATAGCCATAATCCAATTTATTTGCATCTTTTTAATTTTTAATTATTTTCTGCTCTCCAAAGAGATATTATGTGCATATATATGTATGTATGTATAACTTTTAAGTCCTTTCCCTTTTATTTGCCATCTTTAGAATACAGAACTATATAATAGTATTACTATTGCTATGCATGTCAAAAATATACACAGTTTTATATCCTTTTGAGAATACAAAATTGTTCTCTGGAATGAATGGACATATTAATAATTCAACCACTAGTGTACTAATGCCAGTATTTTTCCACATCTCTTCCAAACATTTATTGTTTTCCTTACCAGTTATGCAAGTCTGAGATTTATGATGTACCCCCAGGTATTTTAATTTTTACTTCTCTAATACATAATGATTTAGAGCATTGTTCTTATGATAATTGACAGCTTTGATTTCTTCCTTTTAAAACTGACTATTTATATCTTTTGACCATTTATCAATTGGAAAGTGGTGCTTATTTTTATAAATTTATCTCAGTTCCCTCCCTATATACTTGAGAAATAAAGTCTTTACCAGAGAAATGTATTGTAATTTTTTGTTTGTTTTTGTTTTCCTTTTTATTTTGGCTGCGTTGGTTTTGTTTTGCCTTTAAGAATTTTATTTCTCTGCCATTTACCATATACATTTTAAATGGTGATATCACTTTATTTTTGTGGAATTTCTAGTAAAATGTAGTTTCCCTTATTATTACTTTTAATTCAGTCTATATTTGCTTTTGTTCCATCTAATTTCATGAAAACTATTCCTGCATTTTTTTTTCTTACATCAGCTGAAGCATACTAGATTTTGCTCCAGTCCCTTATTTTAACTTTGTATATGTTTTTCTGTTTATTGTAAACAACATATTGTTGTATTCTGGCTTCTAATCCAATCTGGTATGCACTTTCATTTTATGAGGAAGTAGGTGCTGTGGAGCATGGAGAGTTAGATATTTAAGACATCAGGGTCATCCATTGCATCTCTAGTAATCACTAGTCATTTTGACTCTGTCCTGGCCCTGGACAATGATGACTCTAGAAAAAAGAATGAAACTGACCACTTTGTGCAGCTCTGCCTCACTTAAATGCAGCTTATGAAGGAATCAAGACATCACCATACCATTTTACATCAAAGTCCTATTGTTGATGGGCTAGTGATGAAGTCAAAAATGCAGATATACTGATAGCTGTAGTCACAACTCTGAACACAGGTATTCCAGGTCATAGGGTTTTCTTCTCACTGAACAAGCACTCACAAGGTGGTCAGAAAAAGTAATATGACACTCTCAATGCCTCTCTCAAGAACTTTAGAATTAATTACATGACATAGGAGACACTGGCACAGGACTGCCCAACATGGCATGCCCTCATCAGAAAAGGTGCTGTGCTCTCTGAGAAAAGTAGAACTGAATTGGCTCAGAAGAAAACTGAGATAAATAAAGTTAGAGAATCTACCTCAAATGTTCATAGGCATTATTTGTGTCTGACCTGTGGCAGAGCATTCCACACTGTATTACTGTAATCAGCCACAGTCAAAAACACTAATTTGATTCAGACAAGGTGATATCATTTTGATTCTCTTCACGAATGAAGGAAAAGAACCCACAGATGGTTAAGTTTATTCCTTTTATGTTCACAATTATGATTATTAACTGTGTAACTGTGCATTTCTCTCCATTCTATTTTCCTTTTTTTATCCTGCTCTCTCATTTTTTATCCTGTTCCACCTCAAAAGTTGTTTTGTCACTTACCATTGCCTTTCTTAATCCAATCTCCCTTTTATCCTACTTTCCATCCTTTCTCCTATCCCTTTACCATTCTATTTCTTGTTTGGTAAGGCAGATTTCTATGCCAAAGAGTTTATGCATATGTATATATCCAACAACGAAAATGTTATTCAATTATTGTCTAACCTCTTCCCATATCATCCCTCCTCCAGTATAAAATTTCTTTGTTGTCTCTTTAATGTGAAATAATTTCCCCCCATTTTCACTTTCTCTTCCCCGGTTTCCTAATTTATTGATTTTTCTCACCTTTTCATTTTTTTTTGCTTGTTTTTTGTTTTTTAGAAATCATCCCAATATAATCAACTCACATTCTTGTTTTCTGTCTATTTATCTGCCCTAATAATGATAAAGCTCTTAGAAGTTATATGTGTGTGTTTAACCAAGCATGTATATGTATACACATATATGTATTGTGCATGTATGTGTCTGCATATACATATATGTATTGTGCATGTATATGTATATACACATACTTACATATATCTTCTTCCCAATAGAAATATAAAAATTTTAACTTTATTAAGTACTTTATTTAAGAACTTTCTTTGTTCCTGTTTTCATGCTTCTTCTTGTGTCTTGAATTTGAAAGTCAAATTTTCTATTCAGGTTTTTTCTATTCATCAGGAATGCTTGAAATTTCTCTTTTATATTAAATATCCATTTCCCCCAGAAGGATTATACTCATTTTTCTGAGTAACTTATTCTAGGTTTTAATCCTAACTCTCTTGGCTTGTAAAATATCATATTCTAAGACCTTTTTTTTTTTTTTCTTTACATGGGGAAGCTGTTAAAATTTATATGATTTTGAATGCAGCTCCAAAATATGTATATATATTTTCTGACTGCTTGCAGTATTTTCTCCTTCATTCAGAAGCTCTGAAATTTAGTTATAATATTCTTGGGATTTTTTTTTAATTTTAGTATTTATTTAAATAGAACATCAGTGTATGCTTTCAATTTCAATTTAACCATCTGGCAATAAGATACCAGGATGATTTTCCTTTAAAAATTTCTTAAGGTATTATATATCGACTCTTTGATCGTGGCTTTCAGGCATACCAAGAATTTTAATAATCTCTCTATGGTCTATTTTCCATATTAGTTATTTGTCCAATAAAATATTTTATATTTTGTTTTATTCTTTATACTTTTGAATTTATTATCTTGTTTCTTCATGTCTCATAGTGTAATTAATTTTCACTTGCCCAATTTGAAATTCTGACGAATTGTTTTCCTTTATGCTATCTTTTCCATTTGATCATTTTTACTTTAAAAAAAAAACAAAAAAAAACCACAAAAAAACATTCTTTTATTCACAGAATGTTTTTTCCCCTTTTTATCCAAGCCAGTAAACATCTCTTCATAATTGTTTCACAAAAATCTATTCCATTTGACAATTTTCCCTCTATCATATTTATCATATTTATCTATTTTTAAAAACTCTTTCAGGAGTTCTTGTTGGACTTGATGGACATATTCGCATTTGTTTTGTAATGTTGTTTCCTTTTCAGTTTTTGGATCTTACCTGAGCCATAATAGTTTTTTTTTTTTTAATTATCTGAGTCATTTTTCATGATTGCTCATTTTTCCAGCCTATTTCTTGATTTAGAACTGTAGGGTACAACTGGGCTCTGCCCATCTGGGTGGGGAAATAGTGTCTCAAGTTTCAGGCTTTTCACACTACTGTTTTCAGAAGTAGTTATGAAGCTCTTTATGTTTTCAGTAGTTTCAATGTAGTACAATCTGGATACTGGTGTGGTTACTGTTCTACTGGACTGTACTATGAACTTTATCCAGGAAAGGTTCTCTGAAACTGCAAGCACTTTTCTAGACCGTTGATGTTTAAGTAATCCCTTATTTTGCTGCAAATTGCACAAACCAGTGAACATCATTTAATTGCTTACCTCATTCAAAAAGAGATTTGTATTAAAAACATATAAAATTTGTAAACATTTAAAAGTAAAGTATTAAAAACAATAATTATTATTTGGGGTGCAAAGAACTATGGGCTCCTTCTAGCCAGATTGTGTTTTGGAAGCTTGACCTTAAAGGGTCGAGTTCTCTCTTGGTTCTTGCTCCTATCAGGTTCTTTTGAAAAATATGTAAAATCAAAATTTAGATTTATCTCATATGTAGGTAACATGTGGGGTAGCAGGATCTAGGCCCACCAAGATAACCAGTGGATACTATGTATATTTAGAATAGAGAAGTTTTTTTTTTTCCTTTCTATTTCATTTTCCAAAAATGTTTCAATAATAGCCAATATTTTTATATTTCATTTTCTAGAAAATAAATCAATAATAACCAATAATAATCAAATGAAACAATGCTTGTAAAGAACTTATCACATATATGAATATTATGGAATATTGTTTTTCTGTAAGAAATGACCAAAAGGATAATTTCAGAAAAAGCCTGGAGAGACTTTCATGAACTGATACTGAGTGAAATGAAGAGGACCAGGAGATCATCATATACTTCAACAAGAATACTATATGTTGATCAATTTTGATGGACGTGGCCCTCTTCAACAAAGAGATGAACCAAATCAGTTCCAACAGAGCAGTAATGAAGTGAACCAGTTACACCAAGCAAAAGAACTCTGGGAGTTGACTATGAACCACTACATAGAATCCCCAATCCCTCTATTTTTGTCCGCCTACATTTTTGATTTCCTTCATAGGCTAATTGTACACTGTTTCAAAGTCCGATTCTTTTTGTACAGCAAAATAACTGTTTGGACATGAATACATATATTGTATTTAACTTATACTTTATCATATTTAACATGTATTGGTCAACCTGCCATCTGGGGAAAGGGATAGGGGGAAGGAGGGGAAAAGTTGGAACAAAAGGTTTTGCAATTGCCAATGCTGAAAAATTACCTATGCAAAATTTTTTTGTAAAAATTAAATATATAAATTAATTTTAAAAAAAATTAAAAAGGTAACTTACCACACTGCCTGGAACTAGTAGGCTTATATAAATCCTGATTCCCTTTTTCTTAAGTCACTCAATATAATATACACATCTTCTGTCATTTATCATCTTAGAGATCTGTCTGAAGCATAAAACACTCAAATATGCCTTTTTAAAGGAGGTAAAAAGGTCTTTTAGTAATGTTGAATACATATTCCTCATTTACCTTGGAGCTATATTTGAAACTATATATTGGAGGCCCTCCTGACATGGATTAATTTTCTAACTGCAATATGAATTTATTGGTTGTTTTCTTTTCTTTTCTTTTCTTTTCTTTTCTTTTCTTTTCTTTTCTTTATTTTTTTTTGAAGAATTCTGTTAAAGAATATTTTCCCCTCTGAGAGGCCATTGATTATTTAACCTGTAATTCCTAATGAGGCAGTAACCTCAAGACTAGAAACAATCATTATTTGGATTTCTAATTGTTGACTATTCTCAGAAATTCAAACAGCAATTTAGAAGAATAGAGTCAGAATCAGGAAGTTCAGGAAACTTATTCTTAGTCTCAGTCCAAGCATAGGCTAATTGTCCATTATTTCTGAAAGTTGACATTTTTTGCACTTGGTTGCAGGTAGGAGATCTTTTCACACCTCTGATTGCCAAATACTACATATGATCTATTGCATATATCACATATATCTATCATACTACATATGATCCACCACATATTTTCCCAAGGGAGAGTAGACATCAAACTGGAAGCAAGTGAAATATGGCAGGGGGTGGAATAGGAAGTCCATTAAAGATACCATTACAAATATAATATGAGTAACACATGGCTCCAGATAACAAGGAGTTTACTATGGAACCATTTATTTGTTGATTTAGTTCTTGTGAGTTTGTGAGAATACTATTGTTTTGTTTTTTGTTTTTTGTTTTTTTTTCCCCAGGAATGATCACATTATTCACATTCCTAGATCCTTTTAAAGTTTTGGCTTTGGTATTATCTGTTTTGCTGTGACAATTTTTGCAAAGAAAGAAATGAGTAGTACGATGATTTTTGGAACTCCTTGGAATTCCTCCTATTGGGAAAAATATTTTTCACCTCTGTGGGCTGTATTTATTTGTAAACTGGCTCACAATAATGTAGGTTTTGGCAGGTTGATCTCCTTGTAGGGATGAGATAAAAACAGCACACAGCAAGTGTTTTAGTGTGGGCGGCTGAAGGGGAGCAAATGAATGAATGGCAAATTTCTTTGCTGAGTATTACTGGCAGGATACAAATAGCTGACCAGCTTGAGTCTGTTGCAACAAACCAAAAATATCACAAGCACTCTTTTTATCTACTTACACTCAAAATGCATATTTCTATTACCCTTTAAGTCACCATATTTTTCTGGAGACCATTATGTTCCGTGATTGACATTTATATAGAATCAACTGAAGAATGTTGGTTGCTAAAAGTTAAAAGGTTTACATAATGAAGCAGCTGGATGTAATTAAAATTTTGTTTATTTCCCCCAATGCAATAAAGCATGATCTCCTTTTGTTCAATGTATGACCAATTTCATTATTTACTTAATGTTATCTACTGATGCATATGTTATTACAATAATTCAATGGACTATAGTTCTAATGAAGAATTTGGGAAAAGGGCAAGAGGGAAGGCAAAGGTAATTAGTAAAAGGAATTTTGAGTGAAAACTTTATCAACTCAAATAAGACCTTATGAAATTTATGGTCATAGAGAATTGTGACTAGAGAACTTGGAACTTGGCTCTATCCCCATAATCGCTGAACAAGTCTGAACTCCAACTTATTCACGTTATTTTAAATATGAGGGAACTGAGGCTTAATGGTGAAATGTAGTTTCAACCTAAGTTTTCACAAGTAGCAAGTGGGAGATCTGGGAGCTGAATCACAGTTCAATGAATGCAAATCCATAAGATTTAATTGATTGGCTGCTACTTCTGCCCTTCCCCACCTGGCTGGAATTTATATATCTGATTTCATTTCACATCAGTCAAAATTCAATGTTCAGTCAAACTGACCAACTAAAACTTGCAAAGAATATTTTATCTCCCATCTTGATGCTTCTGCAAAGAATGTTTCTAATATTAGAAAATCCTTCTTCTTTACTTCTAGATTTCATATTCCTTTGCTCCCTTAAAAGTTAAGCTTACCTGCTGCACTAGTACTATATTTATCATGATAAATTTTGGGGCTTTAATAATCCCTTTCCAGAATCATTTTTTATTTACTACTTTTAGCTTTTGTATTTATTTATGTCTATGTTGTTCCCATCCACATATCTCAACAGAATCTAAGTTCTGGAAGATTAGGACTTATTATATATGTGTATGTATGTATGTTTGTACATATGTATGTACAAGTATGTATCATGTACATACAGTAAATACTTAGATATGGGGCTATAGAAATAATGTAGAAAGACATAGATACGGCTGTATATAGCATAATATATAGATATTAATTAATTTCATTGTAGATATAAAAACAGAAAACTGATTCTAATAGACAATATCATATTATGAACATTTTTACTGTTAAATGATATTAAGTGAAAAAAATCAATACAAAAAAGAAGTTTGTGTGCAATGATATCAGCTTTATAATGGATTTTTATTCATGAATAAAAATTTTTATAAAATGACAGTAAAATCCTAAAACTTCTGTCAGGATTATACTGTGAATATATTGTGAAAACTATGTTGTCTTTTTCTAAAAATGAAAAACATTCCAAATTCATCACTTATTACAGTAAAAACATCCCATTTTCTATTTTTAAAATAATCTTTACATGTTAAATTAAATATAACCATTCAAATACTTAGCAATGATCAAGTGTTTCTGTTATAAGACAAATCTAATTTATTTGTCTAGTCTTATCAAAACAGATTATTGCTTAAATTATTGCTAAATGGTGCATAAGATAGAAAGAACTATTTTCAGCAATTTTGATTGAAATTTAGCCAAAGTCACTTCGATTTTCTGACCCATATACTGGTTGCTCTGAAACTCTGGAGGTTATTGTGCTTATGGTTCCTGTACCAATTAGCCTACTCATGTCAGGGTGAATGCATTGTTTTCCATTTATGGTAACAATGAAAGAAAATATATTATTTTTAAAAAAATAAATGCATTATTAAGAGAAACAAAATTTCAGTACCACAAAAGAAATATAAGATGTACAAATTTAGAGACATTTCCACTCCAAATACTCATATGGCTATTTGTTCCCAACCTATGTTAAAACCTTAAAAGTCTGTCTTGGTCTGATCAGACACTCTCTACCTTGACCTCAAGATAGTAATGTCATTTTGGTCCTTTTCAGGAATAAAAGACTGCAGCCAACTCTCTAGTAGGAACAATACTGCACTTAGAAAAATACAAAACTTAGAATCTTTTAGGAGAGCATTCTGGCAGTACATAGCAAAGACACATTTCTCAGCTGTCTCACAAAGAATTCCCCCAAGTCTAACTTTACCATGATAATTACTCATCGATTGGAAACAAAGCAGCACTATCTTTAATCTTCTTTGACCCAAACTGGAATGTTGCCTTCTCTTAAAGTTACTCTTAAGATATCATTTGGGCTTCCCCAAATATTTCTCCTTTTGTCTCTACATCAAAATGATTCATTTATGCTTTCAGTTGCAGGTTCATATGCTGCCAATCAGGAAGCTCATTAATAGCATTATGAATTTATTTTAGTGTCATTATGTTTTGAAATTCCTTAGATAATTATATAGCTTATCCAAAATGAAATAAGAATATGATGTTAGAGAAATAGAAGTGTTTCCTTTACCCAAAATTGAGTAATGCATTCTCAAGGAATAAGTGAATGCTTAAATTGTCCAAAAAATAGTGCCAGATTTTATTAAATTTACCTTAAAGAATGTAACAAGTATGTCATATAACTTCGTGATATCAAAATCAGCTGCCTATATGTTTATGAAAAAAAAATACTGTGGAAATTATAGAACTTTCTATTTTAGAAAATCCAATACACTATGTACTGGCCAGTCCCCATACCATATTTCAAGGTTATTTCTTTTTTCATAATTCTATTTTTACTATTCTTCATAATAGTTTAATACCCATAATATACTCACTTTTGGCCAACTTTTCAGTTCTTTGAAATCCTTTTCTCTCTTAGTTATATAAATACTGTAACACATAACGATCTATTCCTATAATTTTGATTCCAGTTGATATGATCTTCCCTCCTTTTTACTAAAAGATGTAATTATCCATGGATACTTTAAGAACTTCTTAAATGCCATTCTTCATTCTGAACTACCCTATATACTGCATTCAAATTAATCTAATGAAAAGTATTGAAATGTTTCCTATGGATTCCATTAAAGGAGAATCTCAAAATCTTATCACTTAATAATATACATAAAGAAATAGTCTTCAAAAATATAGAAGTGGAAGGATGGGTAGATATCATCTAGCCTAATCCCTCCATTTCCAAATAGAAACTGAGGCACAGGGAGATTAAATGAGTTGTCCAGTTTTGAAGATATGTCCTCTGATTTCATATCCTGTTCTCTTTCTGTCACAACCAATTGGTTTTTGCTCAGATAAAGTATTTGTCATTTCTCTCCAACATAGTGATTCTACTCTTCTAGGATGCAAATTTATTTCTATTTATGTTGTTCCTCAATGTTTTGTGTTTGTTTTGTCTTCACATCACTATGCATCCTAGTTTTCTATAATATGTGGAAGGATCTCTTACTTTCTCTTTTTCTATCAAAATTTTAAATACACCATAAGTTTTTCTTATTCAATAATTATAATTAAACAAAGCACAAGTCTATTATATTTTTGTGGTTTTGAAAATTACATAAATTAGCATCCATAGTTTCAAGTTTTTTCAGATAATATTCCATAGTACTGTAACAAATAATAATGGTGATAATGAATAATTTAGCTTTACATATTAAAATATAAGTATGTATTACACTGAGGTAATATAAATATTCCTTAAAATTATGTTTATTACTGACAATACTAGACAATACTTTCCTTAGATTATGAATGCTTTTAAAATTCTTTTTTTTTTAAATTAAAACATCTTTTAAAATTAAAACAGAGCATTTGTTTCAGTCTCTTATTTTAACTCTGTGAATCTTTGTTTTAAATATTTTGGTAAACAACAGATTGTTACATTCTGCTTCCTCATCCAATCTGCTATCTTCAAACTTTTTTTTAATGGATGAACTCATTTGATTTATATTCATAGCTGTCATTTGTTGTATATTTTCATCCATCCTATTCTCTTATTTTTCCCACTTCTCTTTATTCTCTTATTACTTTTTATAACAAGGAAGAAAATAGTGAGAGAGATGTCTGTGCAGCACTAGTGTTCAAGGCTTGATTCAACTTGTCTCTTCTCTTTGCCTTTCCCCTGTTCTCTTTTTTTGCCCATCAAGAACTTTCTTATATTTTTATTTCTCTTAAATTCCCCCTTCCTAATTCAAAACATTTAATTTTGGAATTCATTTTCTTTGACATATCCATCATGGAATAGTTTCTTTATCTTACTCTTTCTCTTCCCTTTCTCAATTCTCCCCAGCTTCCTTGTGAATTTTAATATATTTCTATATCAAACTCTGTTATTACATGTGTGTGCATTTACATGTATATGCTCCATTCAAAGGTCAAGAGATGCCAGCTGTCCATATTTCTCTTCCATGTTTCTATAACACTTTTAATCACACATTCTAGTTATATGACATATTTTTTTCAACACTTCCATTTTTTTTTTCTTTTAAGTATTGTTTTCTGTTAAGGACCATGCCTAGGTGAAGAAGCAGGGCAGGCCAATTCTCTGAAAGACTCCACAGATGTGAATCATAACCTCTGAAGGAGTTGCAAAGCAGACTTTATTAACACATATGTTGCTTGTGGACTGGGACTTAAATAAATTTGAGGCAGAGGGAAGAGGAGAAAGGTCATAGAGTACAACTGCCTCTCAATCTCCTTGTGTCGTCGTCATTGTCTTCATCATCATCAATCATCATCATCATCATCATCATCATCATCATCAGCAGCAGCAGCAGCAGCAGCAGCAGCAGCAGCAGCAGCTTATATGCTACAGATCTGAGTTATACCTTCAGCAGCCACTGCCAGGTGGTCCATTTATTCTTGCCTGAGCAGGCTACCATATAACATATATAATGCCTGAATGTAGTGTATAAGAAGCACACAAATTAAGAGATCCATTCTATAAGTCTGAATTAGATGTCCAGCAGCCACGGGAAGGTGGCTTCCATTTCACAACAGTTTTCTTCTTTTTTCTTTCTTTTTATGCCTTCAAAAAATAACAAAACCCTCCCCAGCTGTTCTCTTATTTACCTCTAATTCTGTTCTTGAGTCTCTGACCTGACACTTTTCCCCCCTTATTCATTAGAAATAAACACTTGTATACTCCCTTTTGATTAGTCATTTAAATTTACCTTTGTAGATTTCTCTTGATTCCTGAGTTTGTGCACTCAATTTTCTATTCCTTTCTGGTCAAGAATATTTAGAAGTCCTCTATTTTATTAAAGCTCCATTCCTTACATGCCACATATGCATTTCCTATAATGTTTCTTCCAAATACTCAACTTTTCTGGTTGTTATTTTGCCTGCTATCCTTTTTGGATATTTTATTCCATGTTCTCAATAGTAACTGTCAATATTGTATTTTCTTGACTGGTTTCTTGATACTTTACCTCTTTCTTTTTGTAAATTTGCAGTATTCCTCCCCTCTTCTCTCAGATTAGTGATCTTTAGATCTTGGCTATGAAATTCCTGTCAGTTTGAATTTTTTAAAAAAAATAAGATCTCTGATAGACTTTTTTCTGGTCTCACTTTGTGCTTTTCTCCTAATAAATTTAGGCATTTAAAAATTATTTCTTGAAATATATCCACAAAATTTTGTTATGACTTTCTTGTAACACAATGCCTTATTTTGCATGGCAGATTAAATATTTTACGAAGCTTAAATCATTTTTTTTTAATTTTAAGTTCCAAAGTCTATACTTCTTCCTTCTCACCCCTTTCTGAAATGGAAAACAATAAAATAAATTATAAATAAGCAAGCATGTAAAATATTTCCATGTTAGTCATTTTATACAAAAAAATCAAATGAAAAAGAATAAAAGTGAAAAATATCATGCTTTAGACTATATTCAAACAGTATCAGTTCTTTCTCTGGAGGCAGCTAATCTTTCATTATTAATCCTTTAGATTTCCTTTAACACAGATTTATTAAGCATTAGCTGTATTGGGGTGAAGACATGCTAAAATATGAGGGTTCCCAGGTTGGTGTTCAGGTATGGGAAATAATTTTAAAACTCAGTTTGTCTCCAAATAAAGGGGCAAAGATTTATTGACACTATAATCATGCTATGTTCCAAAAGAAGTTAGTAAAGAACCAGGTGCAGAAATTAAATTTATAGGGAAAAGTTAGAGAAACCAGGTGCTTACTGATATACTAATTTTTTGGTATAGAGGTGGATTTGAGGAGTGGTCTGGTTCTGACTTTGTGTGCAGGTGTAGTACCTTTAATTTTCTAAGCAGAGCTCACAGAGGAAACCTTCCAAAGGTCTGTTTTTAGGGTTGAAACATCAGTACATCAAGTGGCAGACACCCAATTTTGTTCTGTGCCTGAATCAATTTTAAGCAAACTTTAATTGCTGCTCATTAATCTCAGAAACTCATTAGCATGGACCAACAAGCTGCTATTAGACACCTAGTAATATTTGTGACCTTAGTATCCTGATCATATAGAATAAACGGGGGCAAGATAGGCTAGGGAAAGAAATATATAATTTCTAACTACATCACTACCAAGACCAGGTGACCTTAGGGTTATTACTATATTCACCATAGAAATGCACATCAATTATATTTCAGTTCCTGGGCTAAGCCCTGAGAATAGAAAGAAAAAAAGAAAAACAAAAGACCTGTAATCCTTACTCTTAAGAAACCTTTATAAAGGAAAGGTAGCTTGCAAACAATTATGTACAAACAATATACATATTCATTATGACTGTTACTGTGAGTGTGCCTAAAGGCTCTGTCTTAAACTTTTTTCTCTTTTCTCTTTTCCCTCAATTCTTTTTCATTTGATGACTTCATCATCTCTTATAGATTCAGTCCTATTTCTAATAGATGACTCCCAGATGATGAGTAAATAATGCTTCTTTCTCTCTCCAGTTTCACATCATCAGGTACATCATTGGTAGCTAGGAGGCACTGTTAATAAAGCATTGGACTTGGAAGTAAAGAAGACCCCAGTTCAAATCCTGGTGCAGATACCTGCTCAAGCCACCCACTCTTTCTTTGTCTTGATTGCCTTATATCCAAAATAGGGGTAAAAAATAAAACCTATAATGAAATTATACTTATAAAGCACTTTGCAAAATTAAAGTTCTATATAAATGCTATTATTGCAATTGTTGTTACTATTACCATCCAATTGGTGTTTGGACTAAATTCTTTAAGGCATCTCAAGCTCAACATGTCCAAAACAAATTTCTCCAAAGTCCACCCGCTTCTAAAATTTTTTACTGTTGAAGAAACTCCCATCTTTCATTCAGTCAGATTCATAACCTTGATTCATCTTAGATTCCTGAGTTTTTATTACCACATATTTTCAGTTAGTTACTCTATTTACATTATATTTCTTGCATACTCCCCTTTCAGTTATATTGTTACCTGTAGTTACTAGTACATTCAATATATGTTGTATATTTGTATATGCTGATATATGTACAAATTTCTCTCCTAGCTTTAATGGAAGGGAAAAGATGCCATCTGGAAAGAAAAAGGCTCTTTAAAAATACTGATAGACTGATTGTAGTGCAAAGTATCTTGAACTCAGCTTAAGTTCAAATTCTGATTCCAACATGCTGTGTAACCACATTGAAATCACTTAGACTTTCTAAATCTATGTTGCTGAATTTGCAATACAGAAAAAATATGGGACCTAAAGATTTCAGGGTTACTGAGGAAAAGGCTTTGTAAACTTTAATGTGCAATATAGATTGTATTATCTATCATTAACACTGACATCATCATGGTGAGAAAGAGTATCCTGAGCAACAAACCATGTGAGTGTCATCTTTGGCATTGTCAACAACATAGGACTCAGGATCAGAATACTTAAATCCATATCTTAATTTGATACATAAAATAGATAATCACAGAATCTTGCTAAGCTTCAGTTTATTTTTCCTTAATGGTAAAATGATAATAATACTAATTGCGCTATCTATGTTGACACCACAAGGTTATTTTAAATGACAAATTAAACCATATATATATGTTTTTCTATATGTATATAATATATATATATATATATATACATTAAAGTACTGTACAAACATAAATTGTTATCATTCATGGATAATAATAATATAATAATTCTAATGATAGAAAGCTTTTACATGACACTTCAGATTTGTAAAAGTTTCCACAATTAATCTTTACTTGTTCTTCACAACAATCCTGGGAAATTAATCTGAATTGTACAGATAAAAAAAATACAGCAAACAGTTCAACTAATATGCCTAGGGTCACACAGTTAATAAGCAGATGAGATAGAATTCAAACCCACATGTTCTAGATTCAAAGTCCAATACAGCATCCATTGTACCACCCAAAATATCATCCATTGTATCACGCAGTTGCCTCTATTACTTGATTTTGTTAAATTAACTTTATTTAAATATATTACTCCTACTTATGTAAGCAAGAAGTAATCATCAGATTAGAGAAAAAATAATATTCTATATTATTTTTAGTTTAAAATCATATTTAAGAAACATATAGAATGCCATGTTTGGGAAGCTGATGGTTTAGATATAGATCCATAGCTAGAACCTTTATCTAGAATATAAAGAGGAAATCATAGGGCCAGGACAACAGAAAACTGAAGGTAAGGTATAGTACAAAAATACGTCAGAAACCAGGAAGGTAAGTAAGCAGATGTCAGGGCATAAGCAGGTGATGATCTGGATAGCATAGTAAAATAACTTTTAATGAATGAATTTGACTACCATTCTGTATAATTTAAATCATATAAATAGGTTAATCCACAAGGATTGAAAATATTTCCTATGTGCCAAGCATCTATTAGGAAGAAAACAAAGCGCAAAATCTTTAAACATTAAGTTAAGAGGATCTAAGTTCAAATCCTGACTCTGACACCCTTATGCAATCAAAAACAAACCACCTCATCAGGCTAAATCTCAATCTCCTGATCTGTAAAATGAAACTAACTGTATCTATATCTATACTGCTTTACTCACAGAATTATCATTGTAAATACTTATCATGTGAATATTATCAGGAAATACTTACAAATCTAAAATTACATATAAACATGTAATTATTGTTAATGTTCCATTAATAATTATACAGTAGCATGGTAACAAAATAATAATATAGCAATATAATAATTAAACAATGACCAAGAGAACATAAATATTGAAAAAGGTATAACTGGCTGCAGTGCAAAGTGAGAGCAATTAAGTGCATATTCTCATTTCTTCAGTTTCCACCTTTGTTTTTAATGACAACATGTCAAATGAATTTCATTTTCTCCAACCCCAGTTTTTGAATTCAGGCAGTTTTTCAAATTGTATTCTATAGAACCCCCTAAAATCATCCTTTTTATTTCCATGAATTTATTACATTCTGTCAGCCTTCTTTGTTTCTTATGGTAGGTAGAGTTTAATCTATTTACTTCATTCATTGTTAGAGAGCTATTTCTACAGACTGCTTTTCCTTTTTTTTTCAATCCTCAAAAAAAAAACAAAAACAAAAACAAAAAACTAAAACAAATGAAAAAAGAACTGAACTTTTCAAGTAGATTCCCTTTTTGCTGTTTTATTTGCTAAATACAATAATGCATTTTCCCCTGCTGTCAAAAAAAGGAAAGCTATTGTCCTTTGAAAAATTCAAGGTAGCTTAATTAGTAAATGTAATGGATTTTTATTAGATTAGAATTAGTAAATATTTAATAATGTGTCCTTTTCAATCTATGCAATAAGCACAATGGATTAACCATTTTTGTATTTTACTAGAAAAAAATTGAATTCCTTTCAAGTTCTGTTTTTTATTTTTTTTACTTTAATTTTAAATTTTAATAGTATTTTATTTTCCAATTACATGAAAAAAGATAGTTTTCAACATTCACCTTTGCAAAACATTGCATTCTTTTTTTTAATAATTTTATAATTATACATTTTTGACAGTATATATGCATGAGTAATTTTTTCTTCCATATGAATTTTGTTGTTATTTTTTCTAGGTCATTAAAATAGTTTCTTGGGAGTCTGATTGGTATAGCACTAAATAAATAGATTAGTTTGGGGAGTATTGTCATCTTTATTATATTCGCTCGGCCTATCCAAGAGCACTGAATGTCTTTCCAATTATTTAAATCTGACTTTATTTTTGTGGCAAGTGTTTTGTAATTTTTCTCATATAATTCCTGACTTTTCTTTGGTAGATGGATTCCCAAATATTTTATACTCTCAACATTTGTTTGGAATGGAATTTCTCTTTGTATCTCTTGCTGTTGCATTTTGTTAGTGATATATAAAAATGCCGAGGATTTATGTGGATTTATTTTGTATCCTGCCACTTTGCTGAAATTTTGAATTATTTCTAGTAGCTTTTTAGCAGAGTCTTTGGGGTTCTCTAAGTATACCATCATGTCATCTGCAAAAAGTGATAGTTTGATTTCCTCATTTCCTACTCTAATTCCTTGAATCTCTTTCTCGGCTCTTATTGCCGAGGCTAGCATTTCTAGTACTATATTGAATAGTAATGGTGATAGTGGGCAACCTTGTTTCACTCCTGATCTTACTGGGAAAGGTTGCAGTTTATTTCTATTGCATATTATGCTTACTGACGGTCTTAAATATATACTCCTGATTATTCTAAGGAATAATCCATTTATTCCTATACTCTCAAGAGTTTTTAGTAGGAATGGATGTTGGATTTTGTCAAATGCTTTTTCTGCATCTATTGAGATGATCATATGGTTCTTATTAATTTGATTATTAATATGGTCAATTATATTAATAGTTTTCCTAATATTAAACCAGCCCTGCATTCCTGGAATAAATCCTACTTGATCATAGTGTATTATCTTGGAGATGATTTTCTGAAGTCTTTTTGCTAATATCTTATTTAAGATTTTAGCATCAATATTCATTAAGGAGATTGGTCTATAATTTTCTTTCTCAGTTTTCCATCTACCTGGTTTAGGTATCAGTACCATGTCTGTGTCATAAAAGGAGTTTGGTAGGACTCCTTCATCCCCTATTTTTTCAAATAGTTTACATAGCATTGGAGTTAGTTGTTCTTTAAATGTTTGGTAGAATTCACATGTGAATCCATCTGGCCCTGGGGATTTTTTCCTGGGGAGTTGATTAATAGCTTGTTCTATTTCTTTTTCTGAAATGGGACTATTTAAGCAATTTATCTCCTCCTCTGTTAATCTAGGGAGCTTATATTTTTGGAGGAAGTCATCCATTTCACTTAAGTTATCAAATTTATTGGCATAAAGTTGGGCAAAGTAACTCCTTATTATTTCTCTAATTTCCTCTTCATTGGTGGAAAGATCCCCCTTTTCATTTGTAAGACTATCAATTTGATTTTCCTCTTTCTTTTTTTTGATCAAATTTACCAAAGGTTTATCTATTTTATTGGCTTTTTCATAAAACCAACTCTAGGTTTTATTTATTAATTCAATAGTTTTTTTACTTTCAATTTTATTGATTTCTCCTTTTAATTTTTGTATTTCAAGTTTAATTTTTGGTTGGGGGTTTATAATTTGGTCTTTTTCAAATCTTTCCACCAATGAAGAGGAAATTAGAGAAATAATAAGGAGTTACTTTGCCCAACTTTATGCCAATAAATTTGATAATTTAAGTGAAATGGATGACTTCTTCCAAAAATATAGGCTCCCTAGATTAACAGAGGAGGAGATAAATTGCTTAAATAGTCCCATTTCAGAAAAAGAAATAGAACAAGCTATTAATCAACTCCCCAGGAAAAAATCCCCAGGGCCAGATGGATTCACATGTGAATTCTACCAAACATTTAAAGAACAATTAGCCCCAATGTTATATAAATTATTTGAAAAAATAGGGATGAAGGAGTCCTACCAAATTCCTTTTATGACACAGACATGGTACTGATACCTAAACCTGGTAGATCGAAAACTGAGAAAGAAAATTATAGACCAATCTCCTTAATGAATATTGATGCTAAAATCTTAAATAAGATATTAGCAAAAAGACTTCAGAAAATCATCTCCAAGATAATACACTATGATCAAGTAGGATTTATTCCAGGAATGCAGGGCTGGTTTAATATTAGGAAAACTATTAATATAATTGACCATATTAATAATCAAATTAATAAGAACCATATGATCATCTCAATAGATGCAGAAAAAGCATTTGACAAAATCCAACATCCATTCCTACTAAAAACTCTTGAGAGTATAGGAATAAATGGATTATTCCTTAGAATAATCAGGAGTATATATTTAAGACCGTCAGTAAGCATAATATGCAATAGAAAAAAACTGCAACCTTTCCCAGTAAGATCAGGAGTGAAACAAGTTTGCCCACTATCACCATTACTATTCAATATAGTACTAGAAACGCTAGCCTCGGCAATAAGAGCTGAGAAAGAGATTCAAGGAATTAGAGTAGGAAATGAGGAAATTAAACTATCACTTTTTGCAGATGACATGATGGTATACTTAGAGAACCCCAAAGACTCTGCTAAAAAGCTACTAGAAATAATTCAAAATTTCAGCAAAGTGGCAGGATACAAAATAAATCCACATAAATCCTCGGCATTTTTATATATCACTAACAAAATGCAACAGCAAGAGATACAAAGAGAAATTCCATTCCAAACAAATGTTGAGAGTATAAAATATTTGGGAATCCATCTACCAAAGAAAAGTCAGGAATTATATGAGAAAAATTACAAAACACTTGCCACAAAAATAAAATCAGATTTAAATAATTGGAAAGACATTCAGTGCTCTTGGATAGGCCGAGCGAATATAATAAAGATGACAATACTCCCCAAACTAATCTATTTATTTAGTGCTATACCAATCAGACTCCCAAGAAACTATTTTAATGACCTAGAAAAAATAACAACAAAATTCATATGGAAGAATAAAAGGTCAAGAATTGCAAGGGAACTAATGAAAAAAAACTCAGAGGAAGGTGGTCTAAGTGTACCTGATCTAAAGCTATATTATATAGCAGCAGTCACCAAAACCATTTGGTATTGGCTAAGAAATAGACCGGTAGATCAGTGGAACAGATCAGCTACGAAGTACAAAAAAGGGTACATCTATAGCAATCTAATCTTTGACAAACCCAAAGATTCCAACATTAGGGATAAAAATTCATTATTTGGAAAAAACTGTTGGGAAAACTGGAAATTAGTATGGCAGAAATTAGATATGGATCCACACTTAACACCATATACCAAGATAAGATCAAAATGGGTCCATGATTTAGGCATAAAGAATGAGATAATAAATAGATTAGAGGAACAGAGGATAATCTACCTCTCAGACTTATGGAGGAGGAAGGAATTTATGACCAGAGGAGAACTAGAGATCATTATTGATCACAAAATAGAAGATTTTGATTACATCAAACTAAAAAGTTTCTGTACAAATAATACTAATGCAAACAAGATTAGAAGGGAAGTAACAAATTGGGAAAATATTTTTAAAAACAAAGGTTCTGACAAAGGTCTCATTTCCAAAATATATAGAGAACTGACCCTAATTTATAAGAAACCGAACCATTCTCCAATTGATAAATGGTCAAAGGATATGAACAGACAATTCTCAGAGGAAGAAATTGAAACTATATCCACTCACATGAAAGAGTGTTCCAAATAACTACTGATCAGAGAAATGCAAATTAAGACCACTCTGAGATACCACTACACACCTGTCAGATTGGCTAAGATGACAGGAACAAATAATGACAAATGTTGGAGGGGATGTGGGGAAATTGGGACACTAATACATTGCTGGTGGAGTTGTGAAAGAATCCAGCCATTCTGGAGAGCAATCTGGAATTATGCCCAAAAAGTTATCAAACTGTGCATACCCTTTGACCCAGCAGCGCTACCACTGGGATTATATCCCAAAGAAATACTAAAGAGCGGAAAGAAACATATATGTGCCAAAATGTTTGTGGCAACTCTTTTTGTTGTAGCTAGAAACTGGAGGATGAATGGATGTCCATCAGTTGGAGAATGGTTGGGTAAATTGTGGTATATGAAGGTTATGGAATATTATTGCTCGGTAAGAAATGACCAGCAGGAGGAATATAGAGAGGCCTGGAGAGACTTAAATCAACTGATGCTGAGTGAAATGAGCAGAACCAGAAGATCACTGTACACTTCAACAACAATACTGTATGAGGATGTATTCTGATGGAAGTGGAAATCTTCAACATAAAGAAGATCCAACTCACTTCCAGTTGATCAATGATGGACAGAGGTAGCTACACCCAGAGAAGAAACACTGGGAGGGGAATGTAAATTGTTAGCACTAATATCTGTCTGCCCAGGTTGCATGTACCTTCGGATTCTAATGTTTATTGTGCAACAAGAAAATGATGTTCACACACATGTATTGTACCTAGACTATATTGTAACACATGTAAAATGTATGGTATTGCCTGTCGTCGGGGGGGAGGGAGTAGAGGGAGGGGGAGTAATTTGGAAAAATGAATACAAGGGATAATATTATAAAATATATATATATATATAATAAAAAATAATAAAATAATAATTTGGTCTTTTTCTAGCCTTTTAAGTTGTAAGCCCAATTCGTTAATCTTCTCTTTCTCAATTTTCTTCAAATAAGCCTCTAAAGATATAAAATTTCCCCTTATTACTGCTTTAGCTGCATCCCAAACATTTTGATATGATGTCTCATCATTGTCATTATCTTGGGTGAAATTGTTAATTGTTTCTATAATTTGCTCTTTCACCCAGTCATTCTTTAAGATGAGATTATTCAGTTTCCAATTACTTTTTGGTCTATTTACCCCTAACTTTTTACTGAATGTAGCTTTTATTGCATTGTGATCTGAGAAGAAGGCATTTATTATTTCTGCCTTCCTACATTTAATTTTGAGATCTTTATGTCCTAATATATGGTCAATTTTTGTATAGGATCCATGAACTGCTGAGAAGAAAGTATATTCCTTTCTATTGCCATTCAGTTTTCTCCAAAGGTCTATCATACCTAGTTTTTCTAATATTCTATTTACTTTTTTAATTTCTTTCTTGTTTGTTTTGTGGTTTGATTTGTCTAACTCTGAGAGTGCAAGGTTGAGATCTCCCACTATTATAGTTTTACTGTCTGTTTCTTCTTGCAGTTCTCTTAACTTTTCCTTTAGAAAGTTAGATGCTATACCACTTGGTGCATATATGTTTAGTATTGATATGGCTTCATTATTTATGCTACCTTTCAGCAGGATACAGTTTCCTTCCTTATCTTTTTTAAGGAGATCTACTTCTGCTTTTGCTTGATCTGAGATAAGGATAGCTACCCCTGCTTTTTTGGCTTTACCTGAAGCATAATAGGCTCTGTTCCAACCTTTTACCTTTATTCTGTATGTATCTCCCTGCTTTAAGTGTGTTTCCTGTAGGCAACATATTGTAGGGTTCTGCTTTTTGATCCAATCTGCTATCCATCTCCATTTGATGGGATCGTTCATCCCATTTACATTTACAGTTAAAATTACTAATTCTGTATTTCCTGCCATCGTATTATCCCCAGATTATGCTTTTTTCCCTTGACCCCCCTGATCCCCTTCCCCGATATTTAATTTACAGACCCCCCCTTGTGACGCGCAACCCTCCCTCTTTTTTTTTTTTTTTTTTTTTTAGGATCCCTCCAAGTCCCTTCACTTATTCTCCTTTTCCTTTTCCCTTTTCCTCTCCCCCCTTTTAATGAGGTGAGAGAAAATTCTCTGAAAAACAAATATGTTAATTATTTACTCTTTGAGCCTCTCCTGATGAGAGTAAGATTCACACAATGATTCTCCCCCTCACTAAGTTCCCTCAGATATGGTGTATTTTCTATGCCTCTTCCTGGGATGTAGTTTCCCTCTTTTTATCACTCCTTCCCCTTTTTTGAACCGACCTCCTTCCCTTTACTACACCCCCCTTTTTTTCTTTTATATCAGTAAAATCAAATTATCCTTGAGTATTTTTTATATACCCACAACAGAGTTACAGTTCTCAAGGGTTCTGTGTACCTTTTTCTGTTTCTCTTCAGTCTTGTGGATGTAGATCAAATTTTTTGTTTAAGTCTGGTTTTTTTCTTAGAAACATATAGAATTCCTCTGTTTCATTGAATGACCATCTTCTTCCATGGAAAAAGATGCTAAACTTAGCTGGGTAGTTCATTCTTGGTTGCAGTCCTTGATCTTTTGCCTTACGGAATATCAGGTTCCAGGCCCTTCTATCTTTTAATGTGGAGGCAGCCAGATCTTGGGTGACCCTTATTGTGGCACCTTGGTATTTAAATTGTTTTTTTCTAGCTGCTTGCAGGATTTTCTCCTTTGTGTGGTAATTCTGCAGCTTAGCCACTATATTCCGTGGTGTTCTTTTTTTAGGGTCTATTTCAGAAGGAGTTCGATGAATTCTTTCCACATCTACTTTCCCTTCTGTTTCTATTATCTCTGGACAGTTCTCTTTGATAATTTCCTGTAAAATAGAATCTAGGCTCTTTTTTTGGTCATAGTTTTCTGGAAGTCCAATAACCCGCAGATTATCTCTCCTAGATCTATTTTCCAGGTCTATAGATTTTCCCAGTAAGTATTTGACGTTGTTCTCCAGCTTCTCATTTTTTTTTGTTTTGTTTGACTGATTCTTGGGTTCTCTGTGAATCATTCATTTCTATTTGTTCCATCCTGACTTTTAAGGAGTTATTTTCTTCTTTCACAGTTTTTAGTTCTTTTTGTAAATGCCCAATTTCGTTTTTAAATGAATTATTTTGCTCTATTGAATTTTTTTCCATTTCCCTAATTTTTTTTTGAGAATTATTTTCTTTTTCCAATTCAGAAATTCTATTTTCTTGAGACATTTTTATATTTTCCAATTCAGAAATCCTACTTTCCTGTGTTTTTTTAACCTTTTCTAATTCACAAATTTTGTTTCCCTGCATCTCCTGTGAATTCTTTATTTTTTCCAACTCCAATTTCAGGACGTTGTTATTCTCTATCATAGCTTCCCTTTCCTTTCCCCATTTTTCTTCAAACTCTCTTAACTTTTTAATAGTCTCTTCTAGGATAGAGTTATGTGATGGGGGGCAGGGATCATTCCCCTTTGGGTTGTTATCTGCTGACTCTCTGCTGTTAACTTCCTCGGGGTTGGATACCCGCTCTTTCTCTGTATAGAAGGAATCTATGGTTTTTCTAGCTTTTTTGCTCATATTTAAAAAAATCTTTTGGGGTCTGTCCCTGGGGTAGGAAATTATTTATTTACTTCTTTACCAGCTTCCTCCCAGACTGGAAGGATGCAGCGGCTCCTGAGCCTGAGCTAAGATAGAGCTCCGGGAGAGAGTTCCCCACCCCCTCCCTGGAAGTGCCTCAGAGGTGATTAGCACTACTGTGCTTCGAGGGCGTAGAATAGTAAAGACAGCACAAAGCCCAGCCTATGTGTCCGGGTGGGGAGTGGATGTCTGCAGCAGGTGACGTGAAAAGCCCCTGTGCTCAAACTGGAAGTGTCTGCCAGAAACCGCGGTCCCTAGTTCAAAGGTCCTGCTTCTCTGGGACTTCCTGGAGCTGAGTTCCACTCCCTCCAGCTAAGCTAGGCAGTGTGTGTTGCCTTGGGCCATATCCACCCACTCATCAATCTCTTAACTATTCTCAGGAGGTAGCTGAGGCCACACCCCCTGGTGCCGAGATCTGCTGAGTCACCTCCAGGGTCCGGGGAAAATCTAATCTGAGTTTTAAAATATTTTGGCTTTCTCTTCTGAACTGCTAAATAATTAGCAGAGAAGAGCTAACAGCCTGTGCCAGATTCCTTTACCTCAGTGGCTTCTCTGATCCCAGAGCCCTTCCCAGCGCAATGGGCGCAGTGTGCCACTACCCCACCGTCTGTGCTGGTCTCTCTTATTCCTCCCCTGGGAACTGACCTTTTCTGTTGAAACTCCAGATTCTCTTCAGCTGGTAAGTCATGCTTCCAGTGCTTGTGGTATCTGTCAGTCCTGAGCTAATTCTGAGACTTAATTTATCTAATTGGTTGTGAGGGAGTGAGGACGTTCACAGAGACGTGTGTTTCTTCTCCGCCATCTTGGCTCCGCCCCCCCGGATGAGAACTCTTAATTTGAAACAAGGATGCTTACAACATACTAAGTGGAACTGAGGAAACAATGTTTATCTAGCTTAGCATGGTTCAGTATGAATGATTTAATCTTACAACAAATAATGGTTTCCTAGAGATATAATGATTGGTTTTTACTCAGTGTGGAGCATATAAGGAGGGATTGAGAGCCGCAGAGGAGAAACTCTCAGAGGCAGAGAAGAAAAGAGGCTGGAGGCTAGAGCACAAGCCCTTTTACTTAGATTCATTTATCCCATCTCACACCATCCTGGTGGCAGGCTCTCCTTAGTTTCTCCACCAAGACCAACATGGGTCTGAAAAGCTCTCCAGAAAGCTGCCTAGCCCCAGGAAGGAGATAATAAATAATCTGGATTATAAGAAAGCTCTGGGTCCCAGGAAAGGAGACAAGACTTTAAAAGAGATAATAAAGGATTTGGACTTTAACCCCTGGCTGTTCTTGGGGTAATTACTGATGTGAAAGGAAGGCTGTTCCCAAAACTCCCCGAGACCACAAGAAAACCGACCAAAAAACATTACATGAGGGAAATTTGGAGAGCTTGAAATTTGCCAATTGCCATCTTCCCCAAATCCTCCCTCCCAATAATTTTATAATTTTTAATTTTATTAATCTCTCCTTTGAGTTTCATAATTCCTAATTCGGTATTTACTTGAAGATTTTAAATTTGTTTTATTTCTATCGGTTTTAGTTGCATGCCCAATTTTTTAATCTCCTCTTTCTCTATTTTATTCACATAAGCATATAGAGACTTAAAATTTCCACTAAAAACATTGACTGCATCCCATAAGTTTTGGAATGTTATCTCGTTATTGTCATTCTTTTTGATGAAATTATCTATTGTTTCTATTATCTCATTCTTTAGGTTTAGATTGTTTAGTTCCTATTTAGTTTTTAGTCTATTTCTCCATGGCTATTTATTGTATATAATTTTTATTGCATCATTATCTGACTTTCTGTATTTCACTGGGAAGATTTAGTGTTCTACTACATTGTCATTTTTTTAAGTAGGTGCCATGGTCTGCTGATAAAAAAATGTATATACTTCCTAACCCCATTAGATTTGTGTGAGAGGTCTATCATATCTTTTTTAAAAATTCTATTCAATTACTTAATTCCTTTCTTATTTATTTTGTGGTCAGATTTATCTAGTTCTGTGAGAGTGAATTTGACTTCCCTAACTAGTATCATTCTGCTGCCCATTTCTTTCTGTAATGCATTTCTCTAGGAATTTGGATGCTATACCACTTGGTGCATACATTTTAATATTGATATTGCTTCACTGTCATGGTATCTTTCAGAAGGCTGTAGTTTCCTTTCTTGTCATTTTTAATTAGATCTATTTTTCCTTTATTTTGGTCAAAGATTAAAATTTCACCTATGCTTTTTTCCCTCTTTTACCTTTTTTCTGTGTGACTCTCTATGCTTCAAATGTTTTTCTTATAAACAACATATTTAAATATTTTTGTTTTCATTTCTTTCTTTTACCCATTTCTTTTTATGAGAGAGTTCATCTCATTCACTTTCATAGTTATAACTATGTTCCTTAATCCTATTTCCTTCTAAATACTCTTTTTATACTTTTTATCTCTCCTTTTCCTTAGCCCTCCTTACTAGTGTTTTGTTTCAGACCACTATCTCCCTCAATCTACCTTTCCTTCTATCAATTTCTTCTCTCTTTTATAACCCATTTCTTCCTCCTACTGTTCTATAGGGCAAGAGAGATTTTTCTACCCAATTGAGTGTGCATGTCATTTCCTCTTTGAGTAAATTCAATGAGAGTATGACTTAAACAATGTTCATCCTTTCTCTTCTTCCTTTCTGTAATAGATCTTTCATGCCACTTCATGTGGTACTATTGCCCTATTTTGATTCTCCCTTACTCTTTTAAATCCTTTGTTCATCCCTTAATTGTTATTTTTTTAAAATCATGATCTCTAAGTCAATTTATGCTTAAGCCCTATAAGTATACTTTTTTTCTAATTGTCCTAATAAAGATATAGTTCTAAAAATTTAATAGTAGTTTCTTCCCATGTAGGAAGCTAAACTGTTTTATCTTATTGGATGATATATTTTCTTTCTTTTCTGTTTACCTTTTGCATTCTTTTGAGTCTTATATTTGAAGGTTGAATTTTCTGTTCTGAATGTCTGAAAGTCCTATAATTCACTGAATCTTGATGTTTTCCCCTGAAAAATTATGCTTGAATTTTCTGAGTAGCTATTTTTGGTTGTGATCCAATTTCTCTTGACTTCCATTATATCATATTCCAAGCAGTTTGATCCTTTACTTGATAATTTAAATACTTGATAATTCTTATTTATGTCTCCATGATATTTGAATTATTTCTTTCTGGCTGCTTGCAGTATTTTCTCATTGACCAGATAATTCTATAATTTAACTAAAATATTCTTGGAAAGCATTCATTTTGGGATCCTTTCCAAGAGGTGATTGATGCATTTCTTATTGTACCAACTGTTTCTAGGATATAAGGGTAGTTTTACTTTATAATATTTTGAAAGATGCTGTCTAAGCATTTTTAAAAAAAATCATATATTTCATGTAGTCTAGTACTTTTAAAATTATGTCTCCTGGATCAATTTTCCAAATCAGTTATTTTTCCCAGGAATCATTTTCCATTTCCATCAATTTCTTTTTTATTGTATTTATTTCATTTGAGTGATTCTTAATGTCTCATAGAATTATTATTTCCTTTTCCCCAATACTCATTTTAAAGAATTATTTCCTTCCGTTAATTTCCATTTGGTTAATTCTTCTTTTAAAGAAGATTTTTAGTGGATTTTTTTTCATTAATCCAATTCTATTTTTTAAGGATTTGTCTTCAGTTCTTTTTCCTGCTTCCTTTTCCAAGTTGTTGACTCCTTTTCATGATTCTTATTTCTTTTCCCAATATTTTTCTATCTCTCTTATCTGATTTTTAAATCTTTTTGAACTCTGCCAAGAGGACTTTTGCGACTTGAAACAACTTCATATCTCCTGCTGAGGCTCCACATGTAGTCAATTGATATTGTCATCTTCTTCTGAGTTAATATTTTGTGCTTTCCTTTTGGTGTAATTGCTTTATATAGTCTAGGTTATCTTTCACTCTCTCTCTCTCTCTCTCTCTCTCTCTCTCTCTCTCTCTCTCTCTCTCTCTCTTTCTCTCTCTTCTTTTTTTATTTCCTTTTTTTGCTTATTTAAAAAAAATTGAATTCTATTCTTGGGGTTCTCTCCCAAACTTCTTGCTCTGGGCAGCCAAGTTCCTGGCTAGTAGCTTTCTGTCAGATCTTTGGGGCTCATAATTTACTCACTGCACTTGTATTGACCTGGCCTAATCATGCCTGTTGTGCTCTGGGTTCCAGTGCTAGCAGTTTTGCCTACTCTGCTGGAACTTGAGACCTCAGAGATGACTTGCTGTATCACTGGTCTGTTGGGCCAGAAATGCAAGGTCTTACTTGCTGATCTCTCCTTTGGCTAAGAGTTTCCCATTAGCTTGTCCAGATATCTCCTGCACTGGACTGTGCTCCCCTTTTACCAAATGAAACAGACTTTTTAAATTCCTCCTAAATTATCTTGAACTAAATAATTATTTACTCCATCTTTTTGTGGATTTTATCATGCCTGAATTTTTTTAGAAGCTAAATTTAACATTGGTGTTGAGGAAAACTGGAAGACCTCAGGCAACTTTTTGCCTTTTTGAGATCAAGCATCTTCAACCAAAGGTTTTTTAAATTATATCTCCCTGAAATTTTTTGTTTTTCATTTTAAATAAAGTATCTTATATTTCTTCTATTTTTAAAATTTTGTTTTAATTTTTCTCTAACTTTGGGATAGTCATTATCTTATGCTTCATATATTCAAATATCTAGAGAATTTGTTAGTTATGTGAATTTTATACTTATCCTAAGATGATACTTCATTTCAGGCTTTCCTTTGTGTAATGTGCTCTCCTGGCAGTTACAATTACTAGTCTGTCCTAGACCCAACAGAGTACCTTTGACCACGGACCTTTGCAGTGTCAACTCTACCCAGCTCACCTCCTCTGAGGCCTTCAAAGGTCTCTGGCCACAATCTCTTGAATCTATAGTTTAATAACCGGTAGAGCACTCAAGAACAACCACGTGTAATCTTAAAAGCCTTTATTATACCTACTCACATAATGCCCTGACTGATGCCCTGACTTATTGGTTCCCGAGTCAACACCTAGTCAGAAGACCCAAGTGTTCACTACCAAAATCCTACCTCTTTTGGCTACCCATCTTGGCTTGGCCACCCAGGCTAGGGAGCCAGGGTGAAGAGCGCCAGGTTAAAGAGAACGACTGCTGCCTGCAGTGGGCTTATAAAGGGCCTGTGAGGTCACACACACAGCCAATCAGCAAGAGAGTCACCCATAATGAAGCTATCTCATAGTGGCTAAGATCCCACCTACAAGGCAGTTCTAATATCCACAGAAATTACTTCCGGGCCTCAGTCTCCAGATGTGCTGTGGTGCCACCCATTTAAAGGGCTCTTACACCTTTGTAGGCTCCCTATAATTTGGCTATTCTATACTGTTAGAGTTATAACTTTCTATGTCTAACTTGAAACTCAGCTCAGGTAGGAACCATGTAATAATTCATTATTAATCCTTAATCTTGTATATAGTCTAATGCCCTATCCTAGAATACATGGGTTTTGGGTCAACCCCATTGTACAAAATTTTAGGGAATCTATCTCTATTATATTGTTTGGACTTAAAACAAATAAACAAGACCAAATATATTTTCTTTTTTGGATTTATCACTCATTTTTAATCTAATATTCTTTAATTATTTTTGGAATAATTGCAGGACAGAGCAAGGATAAACTGACTTTGTCAATATTTTCTGATCTCTACAAATAATTATACCACACTAGAATTACATATGGATTAGGATAACTAGGGGGAAAAAACATTGGAATGGATTATGCAACTGGCAAATAGAGTCTTATATTTTCAAGAGTGATTTGAATTGTTATACCAGAATTCTGTGAGGAACAAAAATAGAGCAATCCTTTTAGTAATATGAATATTATCAAGGAAAGTACTACTGTAGCCCATAATTAGCATGCTCATTTGTGTTGCAGATGGAATGTGATGGGCAGTATATCTGTCTCTCTCTGTCTCTCTGTCTCTCTGTCTCTGTCTCTCTGTCTCTCTGTCTCTCTGTCTCTCTCTCTCTCTCTCTCTCTCTCTCTCTCTCTCTCTCTTTCTGCTTCTAGTGCAGGGATTAGGTTTGCAGAGAGTTGTTATATAAAGTGGAGTTTTGATTTGAAAGAATTTTGAGAGGAAAGGTAGGTAACTTAAGCATTTTTTTTTTTCTCTAGGAGTAATGAAGCTATTAAAAAAAAAAGTGAAGAATCAAGAAAAGTGATTTTTTTAAATCAAAAGATCAACCATTCCTAAGATAGTATCCTGGACTTGCAAATGTAGATATTTTGTCATAGAAATAGATCAGCATTGATAGAAGTGGGGTGGAGCAACAATGCCATAGTCACAAATGATGTTTTGGATAATACTTCCATATTGTGCATGTTAATGTGAACAATATTATGGAGGATATGTGACTATTAAAAACCCTATGTGATCAATGTAATCTTCACTGTGAAATTCATCATGGAAAAAACTTTTTTTTTCTTGGTATAAGTAAAGGAGGCCTCACAGATATGTTCTCATCTGATATGGATTTGTTTCCATTCTATAAGTAGAGTTGTGCAGGTAGAGTTCGGGACTATTAGCAAAACTTTGAAATCTATAATACACTACTCTTTTTGTTGCAGAAGTCAAGTGAGGTCAAGATGACACTGAAAACCATAAATCCTTGTCATGAGGGAAGACTTTGGGAATTTTCTTGTACTAGGCTAATTATAGTCTGGTCCAGATACTTCTGACTTCTGACTGGTTCATTGGTTCTAGCTCCTGGTGATATATTTTAGCTTAGCATATGCCTGAGAAACTCTTTCCTCTTTTTCAAGGAAGCAGATGTAGAAATTGGGACTATAAAATTACCTCAGGAAAACACAAAACTCATTGCAAACAATACTCATGATGAAACAAGTGTATTAGAATGTGAACTAAATATATTACCTAAAAAATATCCAGTAAGTTCTCAAAGACAAAGTTCAAAAAATTCAAATATGGTAGGTCACTTCCAAATGTATTTTTGCTTTCTAAAATTCATTTCATAGATTTATTAAGAAATTGAGTAGATAGATTTTAGTAGCATCATTGTTTCTTTGCATGTCTGTAATGCACATTTCAAAATGAAGAAATGATCTTGCTGTATATAGATTTGGATATGTGTATATGAATAAAAATTGTAATAACTGAATTATATATGCTGTCCTTCTCAAGGAGACACCTGTAAGACAAGGACAGAAGTTGGTAACCAGGGCAATTAAGGTGAAAAATGTTAGTGTATCATGTGATATTTGGGCTTAAACTCTGGGATAATCCAGAGTCTATGGGAGTTCAGATTAGGGAGAAGAGTAAAAATCAAACAAATTAGAATAAGTCAGGAAGCAGATGATTTTGTGGCCAAACTGATTGTGAATAATACATTTTTTGGTCAGGCAAGTTACTCATTATCATGAGTATTTGGGTAAATAGCTACCATACTGTTACTTTCCTTTCCTTCCCAGTAATATGCTAATTTCAGGGTCTTCAAACATGGTCAATCTAAAGATCCCAAAATGTATACTTGTACTTGCTTCAATTCTCTAAAAAATAGTTTATGACATGTATAAATATTCCTTAACAATTATATAACATTAAAATGTTTTTCCAGCCATTGTGCTAAGTGTTGAGAATACAAATGCAGAAGGAAAAAAAAAGATTACTGTCTGAATTTATAATCCAATGAAGGAAAAGATCAAATGGAAATATAAGACAAGGAAACTGAAAAGTATGGGAAAAGAGGAGAAAGTAGAAGGAAAGATTATTAATACAAAAGCATGAGAGAAATGTCCAAAAGAGTCCAATCTTATGCGAAATAATAGGATATGAGTCTTTATAAATTGAAATTTTGGGAAAACCTCTCCATTCCTCTTTGTAATTACAAATGTTCTAAAATTTACTATTGATAAGGTTTGAGTATTAAGGCTGATGTAATATTGTAACATAAAGAAGTTTCTAGAAGCATGATGGGGAAGTCTAATGGAGTTAAGAAATTGAAAAATTTTCCCCAAAAACTCCATACTGAGAAAAGCTATGTCTAAAGAAATATGATTTCTACAACTTTTGTTTATCTGGTCATCATGGTATGAATGTATGATTATATCTCTGTCAGTCAATATTTTTGCTTCAAATCCACAAACACCACTGTCTTTTTTTTTTAACTCCTGTCATGATTATGACAGCTTCTAGAATGTCAGTTATCTCCCTAAACACTGGTTTCCTCGTTCGGTGGCTCCAATTAGAAAGACCCCTTTAATGTTAGCTATACTAACATTGAATTGATCACTTCAATTAATACATATACATATATATATATATATATATATATATATATATATATATATATATATATATATATATATATATATATACACATATATATATATATATATATACACACACACACACATATATATATATATATATTCACATACATGCACACACACACACACACACACATATATATATGTCTGTGCATATATCCATGTTGTTGTTTCTCTGTTAGAATATAATATTCTTGAGGTCAGGGGAAGTATTTTTTCATTATTATATTCCCAGCATTTAAAATCTATGCCAAGAACATAGTACTTACCAGTTATATACTTGTTGCTTCATTTTTTCTTTATATTATTCTTCTAGACATTATGAAGGGAGTTCTTTGCAAAATTTAAAGTATTAAATAAATGAGTTTTTATTATAAACTGTGCCTTTTGGGAATTTTGATATTGTAAAAAGTAAGTGAACAACTGTGTCCAAGAAGTAAAATATCCATTATATGTCATTTGACATGTAGAAAATTACATTTTGAATTATAAACGATGTTTGTGAGTTCAACCAACATATGCTTGTACTATTAGGATCTGGCCAACTTTTGCAATGGGGATCTTCATGTTTCTGAACATAAAATGCAAAGCCATGAACAATATAGCCCTTACTGTGCATAGCTTGAGAGAGAAGCAATCTTGTTGATTAAAAAGTTGTAATACATTTTGTAATCTTGATTAATTTTATCTGTAGTCCTTGGGGCAATCTTGAGACTTTCTAGAAACTTATGAAGTCTATTGAGTTGATGGTAGATGGTAATAATGCCAAAGATGTTTCTGTAATGGACATTTCAAATGTTTCATCTAAAACCAAAATAAAATAAAACAAAAAAAAAACTTCTTATCCCTTTGTTATGAAGAAGACTGAGGTGCTTCTAGATGATATATTCTAAAGTGATAGTAATATGGGTGACTTGTTGGAAAGAAATTTAAACAGATCATTTAAGAGTACAATTTTTGCGACAGTTTTCTTAACTCTACTTCCTTTTGCCTAAATCAAAAACAAAAGGCCAACCTTATCTAAATATAATTTAATAGTGAATAAAGTCCAAATGGTTGTTGCTTAACATTTCCTACTTTCAATTTTAGTTCTTTCTGAGAATGGTCAGAGTTCAAACATATATCTTAAAACAATCATATAAATCTACAAGGATATGATATATGGGAAAAAGAATGATTTCTTTTTTCATTAAAAATCTACCATATGTAATGGAAAATAAGAAAGATGGATGCTTGTTTTTATAAGGTGTCATAATTGAAACAGGATTGATTATGCTCATCTGTGTAGTACAGAAGTTTCTGCTTTCCAAGTAATTGTTAGTATCATATCTTTTTAATTGACTCCTACTAGTTGAATTATAAGCTTAATGATTTATATGTTTGTCAGGGATAGAAGAAATTATTTCTCAATATTATACTTACATAGTTTTGCTCCTAAAATATGTCATTTCAACATGGGATTTTATGGCACTAAATCAATTATGTTATTGGTATAGGAAATTCTTGATGAGCAAACTCTTTTTGTCAATTGAGATCCACAGTTGTGGGGCAGATAGGTAGTGCAGTGGATAGAGAACCAATTCTGAAGTTAGGAGGACCTGAGTTCAAATTTGCACTTAGATACTTAACACTTTCTAGCTGTGTGACCCTGGGTAAGTGACTAAATCCCAATTGCCTTAGGGAAAAAAAAAAAGAAAGAAAGAAAAAAAAAAAAAAAAAGAAAATGATCCACAATTGTTATTATAGGCTGAGAAAAGTGAGTAGGGCATTAAGAAATTAAGAAACTTTTGCTAAGGATCATGTATCTAATGTATTTAAGAAGCAATAGTTAAACTCAAGTCTTCTAGACTCTGAGAAAAGCTCTTTATTCAATATGTGAATATTGCATTTCTTTTAATACTTTTTTATTATGTAATTAAATTAAAGCCTAGAAAGAATCATCTAATATAACACTTAGAAATAAGGCAAACTGAGGTTCGGAGAAATAAATTTCTTTCTATAGTCATAGAGTTAACAAGCAACAAGATGAGACTTGAATGACATTCTTATAGATTTTTGCTTTCTGCTGCACTATGAAGGAGAAGTTTCATGTTTTGTAAGAGCCAACTTTTTCTGTAACAGATAGTGTAGGTCTTCTGTTCTCCTAGACCTCCTAATAAATACCTCCTAAATTGTTTTCCTAACTCAATCTACAGACTTTCACAAATATTTTCTAGTATTGTGTTTTGATTATATTATCAATTTTTACTCAAAATTTAGTAATTCCCCATTTCCTATCAGATATTCTTTTTTTTATTAAATGACTCATTTTTATTGGCAACTTTTCATCTTGCTCAATTTTTTGCTCATTTTTAGTTTGCTAAAACATTTTGGACATGGATTTAACAAATATTTTAACTTCTGTGAACTTTAGTTTTGTTCCTATACATACATAATTATATAAAGAAATATGTTTACATATTTAATAAACATATATATTTATACATTTAAAAATATATCACCATAGATACTTTTTGTTTTATATAATATCTTCAGAAGGAAAAGGCATATAAAATCATTTAATTTTAATGAATAATTAGTGTGTTCAACATGCCTTTTTTTCTTTCTTTTTTAATTTTATAATTATAATTTTTGACAGTACATATGTATGGGTAATTTTTTACAAAATTATCTCTTGTACTCACTTCTCTTCTGAATTTTCCCCTCCTTCCATCCACCCCCTCCCATAGATGACAGGCAGTCCCATATATGTTAAATGTGTTATAGTATATCCTAGATACAATATATGTGTGCAGAACCAAATTTCTTGTTGCACAGGAAGAATTGAATTCCGATGATAAAAATAACCTGGGAAGAAAGACAAAAACACAAAAAGTTTACACTCATTTCCCAGTGTTCCTTCTCTGGGTGTAACTGATTCTGTCCATCATTGATCAGTTGGAACTGAAACAGATCTTCTCTTTGTTGAAGATATCCACTTCCATCAGAATACATCCTCATACAGTATCCTTGTTGAAGTGTATAATGATCTCCTGGTTCTGCTCATTTTACTCAGCATCAATTCATGTAACTTTCTCCAAGCCTCTCTGTATTCATCATTTCTTACAGAACAATAATATTCCATAACATTCATATACCATAATTTACCCAACTATTCTCCAATTGATGGGCATCCGTTCATTTTCCAGTTTCTAGCCACTACAAAAAGGGCTGCTGCAAACATTTTGGTACATACAGGTCCTTTTCCCTTCTTTAGTATTTCTTTGGGATATAAGCCTAGTAGTAGCACTGCTGGATCAAAGGGTATGCACAGTTTGATAACTTTTTGGGCATATTCCAGATTGATCTCCAGAATGGTTGGATTCTTTCACAACTCCATCAACAATGTATCAGTGTCCCAGTTTTCCCACAGCCCCTTCAACATTATTTTTTCCTGACATCTTAGCCAATCTGACAGATGTATAGTGGTATCTCATAGCTGTCTTAATTTGCATTTCTCTGCCTATCATATATTCTTGACATTGGCACTGAAGACTTCGCAAATTCTATGACCAACTGATCTGCCCAGCCTCAAGTTTTGCTAATAATTTGAGTTAGGTAACTCTCCATCCTCTATTCTCATACTTCCCTCTCCAATCTCTGTTCCTTTCTTTTCCCATATAATTCCTCCATTCTTGGAATAAATTCCTTGTACATATTAAAATGTTTCATAAATTTCAGTAACAACAACAATGATAATAATATTCTTATTGTCACTTTTACCCCTTCAGACACTGTTTCTCCTATGATTCTCTCCCAAAATTCCTAAATGACCCAGATTTATCCCTCATTCTTCTTATCTCCCCAAATTTATTCTAGTAAATAACTTAAGCATTTCCTTTTTGTTTATTTTACTTTCCACTCCACAGGTAATGTCATTACCCCATTTCCTTGTTTAAAAATGTTGTTTCTTTTATTATGAATTTAAAAAATAATCATTTTGTTAAAAAGTATAATTGAAAAATAAAAGATGATTGTACATGAAACTGCAAATCTAATATATACTATTTGGTTTTTTTCATATATAATAAATTTTTCATGTAACTTTATTTTTTTCCCTTTTTTGTCCTTTTCTCCATACCTGAAACATGTTACCAGTAGGCCAAAATATGTCTATATATGTAAACTCATTCCATACATATTTCTATTCATCATGCAATGTCTTTTTTCATGTGTTCTTTATAATTCCCCAAATTTTACTTTACTTTTAAGATTCTTGAGAATAGAATCAAATTATTCTATATCTTTGTGTTCTCAGAACTTAGCAAATTATTTGATCAACTATAGCAATTTAATACATTTTTTTCTCATTGCTAATCAAAGGGGCATAGCTTTTAGAGCTTCTATTGGAGTCAAAGATGTAACTTTCTCCTATTGATTTCCCATATCTATGTAGTTAGTTTCACTGTCCATTGTTTATCAATTTTTGAAACCCTTTGACCAATATTGTTTATTCTTTATTTTATTTATCATTTTAGATACGTTAATGTGATTATAACCATAGTGAAATAACAGAAGGATGTATATAAAACATAAGGCAATGGAGAACTATAACTCAGTTTTTAACAGTTCTAAGTAGTTCTTCATGACTAATAGGAAAATATTTTTACATAGATATCTTCCTATAATAAGTTTATAAGCACAAGTTAAACTTAAGTCTATAAGCACAAGATAAGAAAAAAAGTGGAAGCAGCATAAACTATCAGAAATATTTACAGTTACATTGTTATAAACTTTATTTATAACCTGAAGATTATTTTTATTTATTTTTATTTTTATTTCATATATGCAAAACATATGCATGAGTAATTTTTCAACCTTGAGCCTTGCAAAAACTTCTGTTCGAACTTTTCTCCTCTGTCCCCCCCAATCCTTCCCGTAGATGGCAGGCAGTCCCATACATGTTAAATAAAGGTAAATTATATGTTAAATACAATATATGTATATATCTTGTTGTACAGGAAAGATCAGATTTAGAAAGTAGGTAAAAATAACCTGGAAAGAAAAGACAAAACTTCAAGCAAACAGTAACAGAAAGAGTGGAAATGTTATGTTGTGGTCCATATTCATTTCCCAGTGTTCTTTCTCTGGGTGTAGCTGGTTCTATTTATTATAGATCAGTTGGAACTGATTTGGATCCTCTCATTATTGAAGAGACCCACATCCATCAGAATTGATCATCATATAGTACTGTTGTTGATAACCTGAAGAATCTTGTAAAGGGCTAGAGGCCTCTGTAACTACTACAATCAGCATGTAAAATCATGTATGACCTCTTTTCCTCATGTTTGCCAGCCCTTGTTATTTTATATAAAACAGGTATCCAAAATGGAGAAAAAGTTGATACATTAATAGTCTATTTGCAAATCAAAAATCATAACTATCTCTGCTAAGGCCACTATCTCTAAGAAGACTTGTTGCTTCTAATCATTCTTTCAATTTACAATACCTGCCTTGACTTGTCTAATTAGATCCATGGTACCTTCAAATATTTAACCTTATATTCATTCATGGGTAATGAATATATGTTAGCTCAAGTAAACCAGAAAGTTATAATTGTGCCAACTATACAGTCAGTACATGAGGGTCTTACTCAAGAAAAATATTAGCTCTCATCAATTTGCTAAGTAAGAATATCTATTTGTACAGAACATGCACATTTTACCATAATCTCTAAGCTTAAATTTTCTAACTTACTTAGGTCATAAATGGAAAGATGGAAATATGGTGTATCAGAAGATAGGTAGGGATAGTTTTAAAGTCAGTCTTAGGAATTTTTTTTTTCTTATGGATAAGAAAATGTCATTGGAAGTTATCAAATAAGGAAAAGAGATAATTTAAAAAGATAAAATATATTGGTAGTGGGTAGAAGATGGCTCGGAGAAGGAAGAGATTTGAGGAAAAGATTTGAGGAAGAGAAACCAAATAGGAGGTCATGTAGTAATCTAAGACAGAAGTGATAAGGGCCTGAGCTAAAATGGTGGCTGTGTAAATAGATAGAAGCAGTCAGATATGAGAAATATGTTTAGAGAAATCACAAGGGTTTTTTTTTTTGCAATTTATTCAAATGTAAGGTGAGTCCATTACTATTCAATATAGTACTAGAAACGCTAGCCTCGGCAATAAGAGCCGAGAAAGAGATTCAAGGAATTAGAGTAGGAAATGAGGAAATTAAACTATCACTTTTTGCAGATGACATGATGGTATACTTAGAGAACCCCAAAGACTCTGCTAAAAGGCTACTAGAAATAATTCAAAATTTCAGCAAAGTGGCAGGATACAAAATAAATCCACATAAATCCTCGGCATTTTTATATATCACTAACAAAATGCAACAGCAAGAGATACAAAGAGAAATTCCATTCCAAACAAATGTTGAGAGTATAAAATATTTGGGAATCCATCTACCAAAGAAAAGTCAGGAATTATATGAGAAAAATTACAAAACACTTGCCACAAAAATAAAATCAGATTTAAATAATTGGAAAGACATTCAGTGCTCTTGGATAGGCCGAGCAAATATAATAAAGATGACAATACTCCCCAAACTAATCTATTTATTTAGTGCTATACCAATCAGACTCCCAAGAAACTATTTCAATGACCTAGAAAAAATAACAACAAAATTCATATGGAAGAATAAAAGGTCGAGAATTGCAAGGGAACTAATGAAAAAAAAACTCAGAGGAAGGTGGTCTAAGTGTACCTGATCTAAAGCTATATTATATAGCAGCAGTCACCAAAACCATTTGGTATTGGCTAAGAAATAGACCGGTAGATCAGTGGAACAGATTAGATACAAAGGACAAAAAAGGGTACATCTATAGCAACCTAATCTTTGACAAACCCAAAGATACCAACATTAGGGATAAAAATTCATTATTTGGAAAAAAAAACTGTTGGGAAAACTGGAAATTAGTATGGCAGAAATTAGATATGGATCCACACTTAACACCATATACCAAGATAAGATCAAAATGGGTCCATGATTTAGGCATAAATAGGGAGATAATAAATAGATTAGAGGAACAGAGGATAATCTACCTCTCAGACTTATGGAGGAGGAAGGAATTTATGACCAGAGGAGAACTAGAGATCATTATTGATCACAAAATAGAAGATTTTGATTACATCAAACTAAAAAGTTTCTGTACAAATAATACTAATGCAAACAAGATTAAAAGGGAAGTAACAAATTGGGAAAATATTTTTAAAAACAAAGGTTCTGACAAAGGTCTCATTTCCAAAATATATAGAGAACTGACCATAATTTATAAGAAACCGAACCATTCTCCAATTGATAAATGGTCAAAGGATATGAACAGACAATTCTCAGAGGAAGAAATTGAAACTATATCCACTCACATGAAAGAGTGTTCCAAATCACTACTGATCAGAGAAATGCAAATTAAGACCACTCTGAGATACCACTACACACCTGTCAGATTGGCTAAGATGACAGGAACAAATAATGATAAATGTTGGAGGGGATGTGGGGAAATTGGGACACTAATACATTGCTGGTGGAGTTGCGAAAGAATCCAGCCATTCTGGAGAGCAATCTGGAATTATGCCCAAAAAGTTATCAAACTGTGCATACCCTTTGACCCAGCAGCGCTACCACTGGGATTATATCCCAAAGAAATACTAAAGAGCGGAAAGAGACATATATGTGCCAAAATGTTTGTGGCAGCTCTTTTTGTTGTAGCTAGAAACTGGAAGATGAATGGATGTCCATCAGTTGGAGAATGGTTGGGTAAATTGTGGTATATGAAGGTTATGGAATATTATTGCTCTGTAAGAAATGACCAGCAGGAGGAATACAGAGAGGCCTGGAGAGACTTAAATCAACTGATGCTGAGTGAAATGAGCAGAACCAGAAGATCACTGTACACTTCAACAACAATACTGTATGAGGATGTATTCTGATAGAAGTGGAAATCTTCAACATAAAGAAGATCCAACTCACTTCCAGTTGATCAATGATGGACAGAGGTAGCTACACCCAGAGAAGAAACACTGGGAAGTGAATGTAAATTGTTAGCACTAATAACTGTCTGCCCAGGTTGCATGTACCTTCGGATTCTAATGTTTATTGTGCAACAAGAAAATGATATTCACACACATGTATTGTACCTAGACTATATTGTAACACATGTAAAATGTATGGGATTGCCTGTCATCGGGGGGAGGAATAGAGGGAGGGGGGGTAATTTGGAAAAATGAATACAAGGGATAATATTATAAAAAAAAAAAAATATATATATATATATATATATATATATATAATAAAAAAATTTAAAAAAACAAACAAACAAACAAATGTAAGGTGAGTGAGAGTGAGAACTTGAGAATGAAATTGAGATTATTAATTTAGGAGACCAAAAATAATAGTATTGTTCCTAAATGAAAAGCCGAAATTTTCCTGAGTAAATGGTTGGTAAATATATAATGAGTTCTGCTTTGGATATGTTATGTTTGAGATATCTTCAGGATATTGATGTTAAGATTTCCAATAAGTAATTATTCATGTAGAAATAAAGTTCAGTAAAGAGAATAGAACCAGCCACACAAATCTATGAGTCATTTTTATAGAGATGATCATTAAATCAAGGAGAATCGAGGAATCCATTGAGTGTATATAAAGAAAATAAAGAGAAAAGTGCTTAGGAGAGTGGATGAAATAATTGGTTGGGGCATTTCATTCAAATATTAATTTCATAACTTATCAATTAATCAATATAATAGAATTAGTTTTTTAATGTGAGCATAGTCTTCCTCATATAAGTGGTTTATTTGCCAATTGCTTCTCTATGTAGGACTATTTTATTATGTAATGCAAACTGATTTTATTTTAGTAATATACTAATACTTTCACTATTACTAAGTGTCCATGGACATTGTTACAATAGTTGCTATTGTGGGGGGTGGGGGGAGAGGAACAGTAGTTAACTTCTCTTTTGAAATTTATACTTGTTCTATGCATTGTTAAATCTGCATTTGGAAATTATTTTCAAGACTATAGTTTTGAAATGCTCCTGACCACACACAGTTGCAAGTAGAGTCCCGATGCTCTATTTATCCAAAAGTAGAAAGCTGATGTAAACAGTAAAGACATTTACAATTTCCTATGTCTTCTTTTCCCTAGTGGAACCTCTTCATAACACTAGTGTAAAGAAATAACAATAACAGGGATAGTATTGGTTTTCCATATTAGAGGAAGATAAAGTCACCATGATCACATACATAGAGGATTTGCTTTTACACACAATATGGCAAGGCCTTTCATAATGAGGTTTTTCTGTGTCTTTTTTTTTTTCTTGTAATTGACCCCAGCAAAGATGTATACTTTTCCTTTTATGCATTGGATATAGGTCACTGGAATAAAATTATTTTCCATTATTCTCTCAAGAATGCAAGGGTGAAAATCATGAAAAAAGAATGTTTCACATATGGAATTTCATGGTGCTGAACACTCTGTCTAGCATTAAATATAAGGAAAAGTAAAATGCAGTAGGAACACTATTTCTGATAAGGCATGACATACATAAAAATATACATACAAACATACAAATATATATTTTACATACATACACACATAATTATCATTATATAATTATTAGTACATAATATAACACATATATACATGCACATATACAAAACCAAACTGTGGGGTTATATATAGAGGTAGTCAGTTCCCAATTGCATTCATATAGCTTTCATGGATTTATTAATACTTATATTTTTATTTTTGAATTAACAACTTTATGCATTTGCAGCTATGTAGAGTATAGGAAAACAATAAAGAAATATAATGCTTATTTCTGTAATAGCTGTTATATGGCTTTTATATTTAGGACAGCAAAGAGAAGGTAATGAATACATTCCCAAAATTATATAATTCAAGGTTTCCAAGCTTGAAGGATGGCTTGTCACAATGGATCAGCAGGCCAGAAACATTGAGGCTATGAATCCCACCATTTATGTAAATTCAAGGTTAAATGTAAACTCACCACTGATATGTTCCCATACTCCTTAAGATCTCAAACTTTCCAGAAAGCATATGATAATGATCATTTCAATCCTCTGTGTCCTCCATGATCTCTAAGGTCATCCATCTGTCATGAAGAACTAAGTGTCTCAGTGAAGTGAAGATCTCATCAGTCTTGGTGTCTTCCAAAAGCAGTGACTAAAGTCTTAGTAATCTCTCTCTTGATTTCAAGATTGTGACCAAGGTAGAGAGGTTAACAACAGTATAAAATATAGTACCAAATACCATGATCTAACACCGTGGAAGGTGAGATTTATGTTAAAAATTATCTTTTTATAAAAAAAAATTGTTTGCTATACAGAATGTATTGTACAGTAGGTTCCATGAGTTATGAAAATTGAAAGTTATATGAAATCAACTTTTTTTGGAGATGTTAGCACAAAAGGTCAGAATGCTAGGAAATTACTTCCAAGAAAAATGTTTTTGATGTTGCCAATTTTACTTTGTATACTGTATTTTATGAGTTATTTCATGATTATTAATGCATTACAGAAAGTGAATATATTAATAAAATTAATGTTTTGCAATAGAAAGTCATATGCAAAAAAGTGTATTTTCAGAAATTTATAGCAAAATATTCTATTTTTGATAGTTATTTAATCTTTAGACTACCCATCTTGCTATTTTCCATAGGGTATATGTTTCTACATTAGTGTTTTTGGCTTTCATAACATTCTCTAGGAATTCTCTCTGTACAAAAGTTAAGGACTGAATATGTATATAAGGCCTATTAAGACTGTGATTTTTCAGCAGGTCAAGGTGCACTAATAAAGGCAGAGAATTTTGCTGTATTTTTATAATTATCTTCTCTTTTAATTTAGTTAAAATAAGATCCATTATAATTAAATATGAAACATTTTTAAAAATGTATTTTAAATGAGAAGAGTAAAAAGGTAAGTTGGAAAATGATCTGATGATTTTGAAAAATGTAAAAATTATCTCTTCTGTCTCTCCCTATCTCCATCTCCCTGTTTCTCTATCTGTCTTTCTCTCTCGGTCTTTTTCTTTATCTGTCTCTCTCTGCCTGTCTCTGTATTTTTGCCTTTCTGTCTCTGTTACTCTTTTTGTCTCTGTGTCTCTCTTTTTTTTTTTTTTCTCTGTCTCTCTTTCTTCCTCCTCCCTTTAGAAGTTTTAAAGGAAAACCTATGTTCAGGATAATATTTAATCTGATTACTATGCCAAATAATAATGATTCCTTTCCTTATCTACCAAGATTGTTATGGGGAAAGCAGCTTAGAAACCATATAATTAATTATTTTAATATGAAATATTACATATAAACATATGCATATATGTACATACATATATATGTATATATATATACATATACATATGCACACATATATATTTACATAACTGGTGGGAAATTTTGTTAACATTTTTCCTAGTTCAATTTTAGTATTGCAGTGGAAAATAGGAATCCTTTTTTTCAGGCTTCTTCATGAAAAAAAATAAAGACATTGAAATTTAAAGATGTAAAGTGGCATGGCCATAGCTATATCTCTAGTAATTATCAGAGTAATAAATTGATTACCAGGGCTGTTCTTGGAGAGATCACTAAATCCATATCTATGTTCATTAAAGTTTGCCAAAATGACCAAAATGTTCTCAACAATTAGAAACAATTCAAACTATGCAAATGCTAATTTTTAATCATTTCTACAGATGTGTTAATATTGAAACTAATGACTATATTCAGGTTTGAGGTTTTCCTTAGGTATTTGATTTATCATTATGCTTTAGCCTGATTAGCAATTCAATGGAGAATTGCCCTTATAGTGCATATTTCATATGCATTATTATTTGATATCATTCATAGCAATCAGTGGAATGCACTGATAATGCCTGCTTCCAAACCAATTGCAATCTATCATGATGTCACTGAAATGTTCTCTATCATGGCTATAAAACATTAAATTCAAAAAAAGGACTTTTTTATGGGAATGCCTGCCATCATCTAGGGGAGGGGGTGGAGGGAAGGAGGGGAAAAATTTGGAACAGAAGGGAGTACAACGGATAATGTTGTAAAAAAAAATACCTATGAATATTTACTGTCAAAGAAAATGTTATAATTATAAAAAATAATAAAAAATAAAAAGGACTTTTTTGAATATAGTATAAATATATGCCTTTGAACTAATGGCCTATGCATGTTATTAAAATGAATTGTAAACTTCCTCTTTCTATTGCACTGAATAGAAATACTTATATTACTTTCATGTCATAAGAGTTTCACTGATTGGGTGTAGGTTTTTGGAGAAAACATATCCTTATGACAATAGATTCATAACCTGGGAGAAAAAAGGGATCTTGTTAAAGGTAGTGCAACCTGAAATTCCATTCTACTGTAGTTTTCACTTTACTCTTCAGTGACTATGAGGAATATGTAGATGTCTTTATCTCATAAGATCTCAACAAAGTTCCTTGACAACCCAAAAATATTTGTATTTAAAAACAATGTAATTTACCCTATATTGTAGTATCTTAACTTTTGGTCTAACATTAGATAAAATAAAAACATTTGTTACTTAAAACTGAAAAGTTCTACAAATAAATTTAATATTTCATATGCTTACACAAGGAAACAATCCAATGAGAAGAATATTCCATGTGCCAATTTTCTTTAATGAGGGTTTGCATTTAAGACATAGAAATAATTTAGGTAAATAGAAAAATGAACAGAACATGTATCAAAAGAAATGACTAAGTAGGTTTTAAAGGAATAATTACACACTGTTAATTACTATATGAAACAAAATTCTCCAATAACTAATAAGAGAGAATCAAATCAAAACAACCACAAGATTCTACCTCATATACATTGAATATTAACAAATTTGGCAAAAGATGCAAATAGTCTTTCTTTCTGTATTTTATGTCAGGTTATTAATGCCCTAATGTGTGATCATTTATAACTCAGAAAATAAAATATTCCTTTCTATAGTCATTCAGTGTAATTATATTAATTATATTAATCTCTTTTATTAAAATTATATTAATCTCTTTTACTTCTTTCTTTTTTGTTAATTTTTCTGGTTAGATTCAGCTAGTTATATGAGGAGGAAGTTGAGATCCCCCACTAGTATAATTTTGCTACTTGTTTCTTCCTGTAACTGAATTAACTTTTCTAAGAATTAGGATGCTATTGACCAAGTCCTAACACCCTATCTTAAAATAAGGTGAAAATGGGTTAATAATTTAAATATAAGTTGTGATACTGTAAGCAAATAAGTAGAACAAAGGATAATCTTGCTGTTAGATCTGTGGAGAAGAGGTGGGAAATTTATAACCAAAGAAGAACTAAAGAACATAATGAAATGCAAAATCAATAATTTTGATTACATTAAATTAAAAAGGTTGTGCAAAAACAAAACCAATGTACCCAAGATTAGAAGGTAAATAAAGAGCTGAAAAATATTTTAACAAGTAGTGTTTCTGGGGAAAAAAGCCTCATTTCTAAAATATATAGAAAATAGACTCAAATTTATAAGAATACAAATTATTCCCCAATTGATAATTAGTCAGAGAATATGAACAGACAATTTTCAGATGAAGAAATTAAAGCCATTTCAAGATCTATGAAAAATGCTCTAAATCAATACTGATTAGAGAAATACAAATTGATATAACTTTTAAGTACCACTTTACACCTCTTTGATAGGCAGGGAGACAGAAAAAAAGATAATCATAAATGTTGAAATGTATGTGGGAAACCATTCTGGAGAGCAATTTTGAACTATGTCTCCAGAATTATAAAATTGTGCATATCCTTGGATCCAGCAGAGTCATTACTGGTGCTGTATCTCAAAAAAAAGAATCATGAAAGTTGGAAGTATCATTCTCCCATATAGAAATGTAAACAGATAAACTTAATTAAGTCCCTTATGATATAATTTTCCTGATTACCTCTTTTTGCTTCTCCAGCACCTATAGTTGAAAATCAACATTTCCATTCAGTTCTGATATTTTCATCATGAATGCTTGAAAATTATGTCTCATGGAATGACCATTTTTTCCTTTGAAGGGTTATATTGAGTTTTGTTGAGTAGGTGATTTGTGGTTGCAATCCTAGCTCCATTGCTCTCTGGAATATCATATTTCATGTTCTCTGGTCCTTTAATGTAGAAGTTGCTAAATCTTGTGTTATCCTGAATGTGGCTCCCTACACGTGATTTTTTTTTTTTTTTTTTTTTTTTTTTTTTTTTTAAGGGATGCTTGCAATACTTTCTCCTTGACCTGAGAATTCTGGAATTTGACGGGAAGTTTTCCTTTTGCGATATCTTTCAGGAAGTGATTGGTGGATTCTTTCAATTTCTATTTTACCCTCTGATTTGAGAATATTAGGACAGTTTTCCTTGATAATTTCTTGAAAGATGATATCCAAGCTATTGTTTTTTTATCATTACTTTCAGGTAGATTAATACATTTTTTAAAAAAAATTATTTCTCTTGGATCTATTTTTCAGGTCAGTTGTTTTCCAATGAGATAACTTTATATATATAAATATATATTTATATATATACATATATATAAATATATATTTATATATATAAATTAAATAAATTATATATATATATTAAATAAATATTTTATATATATATATAAAACTAAAATTATATATATATGCATATATATATATAAATACACATATTTTCTTTTTGCTATTGCTTTATTGCATCTTTATTTATCATGAAGTCATTAGCTTTTCTTTGCTCAATTATATTTTTTAAAGAATTAATTTCCTCAGTGATCTTTTGTGCATTCTTTCCCCATTGGCCAATTTTGCTTTTTAAGTCAGTATTCTCCTCATTAGTCTTTTGAATTTCCTTTTGTGCCTTTCTCAATTCTTTCCCTAATTTTTCCTCTATCTCTCTTTCTTGATTTTCCAAGTCCATTTTGAACTCTTCCATAATCTTATTTTTCTGGGAGTCTTTGAATGTAAAAACTTTGACTTTTTATCATTTTCTGAATGTGTATTTTGATATTCCTTGTCATCATAATAGCTTTCAATTTTGTTGTCTGCTCATTTACCTAGCCTATTATTTGTTTTTTAATTCTTTGTTAAAGTAGGGCTCTGTTTCCAGAATGGAAGTTGCATTGTCCCAAATTTCACAGGGTTTTTGCAGTTGTTTTCAAAATTTTTTTTTAGGAATCTGACCACAAGCACTCTTTTTGCCTTGGAGTTATTGGGTGTTTTTCTGCTCCAAAGTAGCTGTAAGATCTAGTGTGTTGGCTGGGACTGGGGTTCCACTGACTGGGGCTGGGTTGGGACAGCACCCCAGACTCCCACTCCATTACCACAGATCCTCTCTACTGACCTTCTGAGTCCTCTCTGGTGTTCCCTGGCTTAGAGTTCCAGAAGTCTCCAGCACTGCAACTGATTCTGTGGTTCCTCTTTACTGAAGCTAGAGGCAGGTTTGGTGCTATTGACATTGCACTCTGGGCTCCCACCCTGGTTGTTCTGTCTCTGTGTGATCCAGGTTCGAGCCCATAGGCAAGTGAGCTGGCTTAGTTGTGAGCCTTCTCAATAAATCCCTTTCCTAAAAACTAATTCAGGTTACTATTTAAATTATAATGCAATGTGGTAGTTCATGACCAATAGTAAATATCACCTAGAGACCTGACCCATTGATGCCAGTGGGAGTTAAGGAATCAGCCTTGAATAGAATGCTGCATATATGATTACACTAAAATATTAACATCTATGTATCTTTTAGGCAGGTAGTTATGCTAATATCTTCTTTTCCTTATAATTTGTGAAAGTTTGAATTGTGTTATACTTTTAAAAATTATCCATTCTTGTAAACATTATTCTTACAAAAATGTAGAAGTGATAAATATTGATAACTTTCCTGTTGCCTTTGAGGATGGGGTAATAATGAGTTAAGATATTTTCCCTCACTCTCTTTCCAATTTATACATTTGAAGTCAAAATCCTAGCATCCTTAAAATCATGAAATTTCCAAAGCCCATTTAAATTGTCCTTTAATGTATATTTATCTTTAATTTTATTGCCATCTATACTACATTTGGAGTGACCATCAAACATTGGGGGTGCCGCTGTCATTGGCAAAGTAAAAAGGCTTATAAAATATTTACATTTTTGGTTGATTTTTTGTTTAATATGTGGTCCTTGCAATATTCTCCTATAATGATTCGGGATGAATTTTGCTTAGTTATAACATTATAAAACATTTTCCCCTCTTCACTCTTTTTGTTTTTGTTTTTTTGCTATTATATGAGGTAATATCTCATATTAACTCCCATTATTTGTTACAAAATTAAAAAAAAAAATAAAGTTTCGGTTATATCTTATGCTTTCAAACAGTACAGTTTATCAGTTTATACCATCTCACTTTATCTCATATTGAACCTTACCATGGTCCAATAAAATTAGTAAAAATATATATTATATATGATACAGAAACCTTATCTCAATGCATAGAACTTTCTGTTCTAATAATCTCCTACAGTGTGAGGAAAGATGGAGTTGTCATTGTTTTTAATCCTGGGCCTTCACTGTCTTTATATGTCTTGGAGATCAGTTTCCTTTTACCTATCTTTCATTTACATTCTTGTATTGATTATTATTGTGTTCTAATCATTCCCAGGAGGCTTCTAATGATTCCCTGAGTCTCTCATATTCCTTGTTTCTTACTGTACAATAATATCTCTTTACAAGTAGTTAGTGTATCATCTTTGCAGTTTTCTAATTGATATGAACCAATGTTATAATTTTTATTTTTCCTACAGCAAGCACTATTGGATATGGATATATTGTATTTTTGTTTCTGGTCCCACAAAAAATACAACAGTGTGTCACTCTTCCCACAGTTGACTATTTACATCTCCACCTCCAACTTTTGTCAATTGGTCTGAAGTCAGTTGAAACTTCATATTGCTTTTAATCTGTATTTCTCATATTATCAGATCTATACTGTTTATACCTGGTCATTTATTATTTACTAACTTTTTAAAAACTGCTACATTAACCTCAATACAATATGTTTTGATGTACAAGATATTTACATGATGTGGAATCTTTTACATTTTACTAAATTTCCCAAATTTATATTTAGCTTCATATTTCAATATTTCACTTTTTAAAGTCAACTTAATAATGACAATTTTGCCAGCTAGCTATTAGAAGTATCATCACTATTTTGGAGATAAATGTACTGGGGCTACAGAAGTGCATTAAATTCTTCAGGTTCATATGGCTAATAACCTAACCAGTTTTGAAATCTAATGTTCTTCACTCAAATTATAATAGGCTTTCCACTAATCCACAATGTACACTATTTTTCCCTCTCTGATTTTTCTTCTTCATTATAACAAATAAACTTGATAAGCTAGATTTAGAAAGTTCATTATTCATTATTCATTGAAGTAGAAAATTTATGTGGCTAAAAAAGCCCCCTAAATCAAGAATAGCATTACTCATTTTAAATTCCTTACTGAAGCTGCTGGGAATGAAAGAATATGATGTTAAGTTTGTGCTTATCATGAGAGGAAGCATTGTCTAATTGTTTGTACATAGACAGGCATCTACTTATTTACCAATTCTTTTGCACCTATCAACTGTGGACTAGCTGAATAAGTTATAGTATAGGAAAGTAATGGAATATTGTTTTTCTATAGAAAATAATTTTAGATTTTTTGGTGGATTTTAGAAAGTCTTAGAAAGATTTACATGAACTGATGCTAAGCTAAATAAGCACAGCCAGGAGCACATTACACACAGAAACAGCAAGATTATTCAATGATCAACTATGACAGATTTGGTTCTTCTCAATGATTTATTAATTCAAATTAATTCCCACGAACTTTGATGGGAAAACACTCTCTTCATGCAGTGCAACAACTTTGGAGACTGAAAGTAAATCAACATGTTATTTACATATATATTTTCTTTTTTCTCTCATGGTTTTTTTCCTTATGTTCTGATTTTTCTCTCCCAACAGGATTCATATTGAAATATGTAAAAAATGAACATACATATATAACAAAAATATTGTTTTATATATAATTGGGGAAAATAAAATTTAAAACAAATACATATATATACATTCACACCTACATACAAATACACATATATGCACACATACTAACACATTGACACACATATATGTATTTGTACATGCATGTATAGATGCTTCTATTCATGTATAATCACTATGTGAGCATAGGAACAATGATAGAACAGAGTTGAAGGAGTTATTCCATGTAAAATAGCTACTGGTCAGTCGTCTGTGACTTTAGCTTCTTAAAAACATTGTAGTGAGGAGCAATCACTAGAGAAATAGTTTCAATATAAAGCTCATGAATATTGCTAGTTGTATTTATTCTTCCAAAACAAGGAATATAGACAATAGTGGAAAGAATTTCAACTGGCCGTTGACAAAGATAATCAAATTTACGTCATTTCAATTGCTCATTTGATTAGACCTTAGAACAGTACCATATCTGATAGAATCTGAGTATTTTCCAAATCTTAATTAATAAATATCTCTAAATGAAAACATTGAGAACATTTTTTTGGGAAATAAAGAATATATTATCATTTGTTCAAATTCTATTCTTTTTTATTATTTGTAGAAGTATGGGATTTTGTAATTCTTTAATTTATAACTTAACTCAGCAAATAAGGAATACAGGTGATGCTTATTATTTTCTAAGCCTGCAAACTTGGTGCTAGAAATGCAGAATAATTAAATAAACTCCCTTTATTTATTTGTTTGTTTGTTTTGTTTTTTTAGATCTGGAGGTTATTTAAAGATAGACATTTTTCAGAAAGATAAAACAATTTCAAACAAAAACAATTCTTATTTTCTATACTTAAATATTTGATACAAAAATGAAAAAAAAAATAATTTTATCAATGTTATCCTGATTTCTAATTAGATAGAAAAATTACATTGCATGTATAAGTTACTGCCTCAACTACTACATTCCTAGATTTTGTCAAAGGCATAGATAAAAATCAACTTCCTAACTTTCATTTTGCTTCCTTCTCCATTTAGAATTTACCTTTCCAATGGCAATTAAATTCGTGTGACTATATTGATTTAAAGTACTTTGAAATCTTTCTAGGGTTTTCTCAGAGAGTGTAGAATAGTCTACACTGCACTAAATTGAATAATGTAATGATAGCACATTGCTATTATCATTTGTTACTCTAATTATGCTACATTTATGGAATATTGTCCTACTTGATTTTAATAGTACTTGTAAGCCATTGTAATCTATCACTACCTTATTACATTTCTAAATGGAATTGCAATTAGAACACTTGAACCCATCAAAATAGTCATTAAAATTATAACTTGATAGAATCTCCTTAATGAAGTTGATTCAATAAAAAAATAATTACTCTGAAGTATTTATAGAACACTTTTTTTCAAAAACAGTATTTACTTTTGCAATTAACTCTGAACATGATTCACAGAGAGTTAGTGCAGAAAAAAAGCAGCAAGTTCAATTTAAATGTGGTCCCAATACAATGCTATTAACATCAATTTTGGAACACTGATAGGTTTGTTTCAGAGAATAAGATTCAGGACTAATATATTATAATATACTGTTGCAAAAGGAGAAAAATGGATAGACTATAGGGCACTGTCAATTATTGTTTGTTGTTGATTTTTTAACACATTTTGCCCCATTTTTAAACTTTGTAATCATTACTGAAGAAGTAAAAGGGAGATACACGTGACAAAAAGCAAGTAATTTTTAAGCATATACCACAGTGCTGAAATACAGAGATAAAAAGTGGATAGGGATGGGAGAAGGAGGAATCCATGTTGGACATGCTGACAGATTTGGAGATTTGGAAGCCGAACCAGAAGCTTGATTGGCCTAGGCACAAACCTCAAAATGGAGATGTTTCCCCTGTACAATTTTCTTCTTTCATCAATGTTCATTAAAAGGTAAAAAATAAAGGAAAGTTTGAAACGGGCCTCTAGATTTCTATAGATAAATTGGAGCAAAAAATTTAGTTGCTTGCTATCATCTTCAAGAACTGAAGAAAGTTCAGAAACAACTACTCTTTTCATCTATTTCCTTCTTCATATCATTCTAGTGAAAGAATGTAGTGAAAGGTGTACCATGGTCCTCAATTTTCTTTATCTAGATTATTTCTTCTGTCATCATGAAGATATATTTTGTGTGCTTCTACACACACATACAAATATATACATACACATATGTATATACACACATGACATTCCATATTTATGCCAAGGAAAAGGAACTGGAAGAAGAGAGGAATTAGCTAATTATAAACAAAATTTAAATTAGTAAAACATTAGCAATATCCCTAACTGGAGAATATGAATTAATGTAATTATATCAAAAACTTTTTATTTGAAGAAACTGTATAAAATGGCAGAAAGTTACTATGTAAAACTATATTGCCCCTGGAATAAAACTTAGAGTCTATATCAGGGTATATATGTATAGTCAAATCTCTAGCTTGCAATATGAGAAAATTGAGTGCTATGGCAAAGTGATAAATAAAGTCAGACTCTATATATCTATGAAGGGGGGAAATAGGAAATATATATTTTGACCAGTTCTTACAAAAGAGAAAAAATTTTATTTTGCGTAGCAACATTTATCAATGTTACAATTGCATTATCTTAATTTAAATTTTCTTCTACATGTTATTCACTATCCTGTAACAAAATATTAAGTTCATTGAAGACAGGAACTATTTTCTTTCCTCTTTTTATCCTTAAGGTCTAGTATGGCTCTTCTCATATAGTAAGAAATTAATAAAAGTTTTAATCAAAGTATTAATTATGTTCTATTCACTATCAGTTGTTCAGATATGTATATAGCATGCTTATTTTTTTTTCTTTTTTTCCAATTCAGAGATAGTTTGTTTTCAAAAAGGGTTTTAATTAATCTTAGTTTAAAGCTCATTACCTGTTAAATTATGAATCTTAGCTTTGTGGTTAAAAATGTACTCACAGTAATTAATTGAATTACTCAAAGTACTCAAGGTTATGGTAAAGGATTAATATTATTCATCATTCATCATTCAATATAGCTTCCTACTTGCTATTATTCTCTCAAATTTTTCCATTTTCTAATCTCTCCTACATAGTTGTTAGAGTGATTACTTAAAAAGAGATTGTCTTATTATGTGATTCTCCTACTCATTAAAATCTAGTGACTTTTTATTTTCTCCACAATGCAATTTAAACCATTCTGCATCATTCTATCTTAGCTTTATAATCTTAGTAATGCTACTCCCCTTTGAGTACTCTGCAGTCTAACTTTATCTATGATGCAACATCGTCTAACTCCTAGATTTCCCAGCACAACTAGAAGGCAATTCATTTTCTACCTCTTAGAATAAATTGTTTCTCAGAATTCTTAGTTTCTTTCAAAATTCTACTTAATCCCTCTCTTCTACTAAAGCCTTTCCTGTTTCCTTTAATTGATATATCTCACTAATGTCGAGACACATGCCACTCAAAATTATCTTGAAATTATTTTTAATATTTTGTTTGTATGTTTATTCATGTATATTATATGTGTATAAATTCCATGAGTATAGGAAACATTATGTTTCTTGACTAAAATATTGTTTAAAATTTGGGGGGAGCAGAATTTATTCTGTATGATTTCTAAAGCTATACAGTCTAATATATTTTTTGAAAATACTATACTTCTTCAAAATATCTGTTAAGGAATTCAAAATTCTTTACTTGTGCTATAAGTGATATTGTTCCCTTAATGCATCTCATTGAAATTTGTGATATTTCTATTTATTTGGCAAGATTGTTAATTTGCTTTTGGATTCTTAGGGATGAACATAACATCTGGCATAAAATAGATAATAAATATTGGCTCTATCCATTAGAATGAGGCATCTATTTACATTTGCTATGTTTTCATGATGTCAATTAAAAATATGGCACTTTGGTAAAGAATTAGTCTTGCCACAAAAAAATTATTGAGTTGAAATTTAGCTTCAAATATATACTAGCTGTATGACTCTGTACAAATCACTTAACCTTCAGTGTCCCTTAGTTTCCTCATATGTAAAATGGAGATAATAACAATACCTATTCTTATTATTGTTGTGATGATTAAGTGGATTGCTGTATTAAGCATATCCCAAACCTTAAAGTTCAATATAATTATTATCTATCTATGAAAACTCCCTTTACACCCATTAAAATAGAGACTTTTTTTTCAAAGTCTATAGTATTAAAAAATGTATTGTCCCATAATTCATCTCTGATGTATTTAAAACTCAGTTCCACTTGCAGTAGATAGTAAATTAAGTAATATGTTTATTTGCCATCTTTCTCACTTAGAAAACCAGAAAACATTTACAACTGACTTAAAGATTTAAAGTGAGAGGGGAATTAGAGATACACTATAGTACCACATTTTTCTTTGGAGGCTAATGATGCCTATCACCCTCATCATGACAAATAAATTGCCATGTGTTGACATGACCACAGTTTATTAGATGTTAATGATATGAATATCCAGGATAATATCAAGTATAATAAAGATCTGGAAACATAAATAAAAATAAATTTATTTGTAATCAAAGAACTTTTCATCTCAGTCCTATAATATTCCAAAGTGTCAACTAGAAGCATATAATTCAATTACAGCAAAAAAAAAGATAATCTTAAATACCTATTATGTTAAAGAAATAGCATTCTTGTAAAAAAAAAGATGAAAATTTCATCTTTGTTTGCTTTCAGATGACTAAACAATGAAATAATATTTTATTTTATTTCTCTTATTGCTAAAGCTAACATTTCTAATATAATATTAAATAGTAATTGTGATAGTGGGCAACATTGTTTTACCACTAATCTTATTTAGAATGCTTTTAGTTTATTCCCATTATGTATGATGCTTGCTGATGATTTCAGCTAGATATGATTGATCATTTTAAGCAAAATTCCATTTATTACTATGCCTTCTAAAGTTTATAATAAGAATGGTTGTTGGATTTTGCCAATGCTTTTTTCCACCTATTGGTATTTCTGTCAATTTGTTGTGGAAAGAATCAATTATGCTAAATTTTTTCTAAGGATGAACCAGCTCTGTATCCTTGAAATAAATTTTACTTGGTCATAGTGTATTATTCTAGTGATAATTTATTATAATCTCTTTGTATTGTATTGTAATCTATTTTATTTAAGATGTTTATATCAATATTCATTAAGGAAATCAGCCTATAATTTTCTATTAGTGTTTTAACATTGCCTAATTTAAAGATGGCAGCATGGAGGCAGACAGCTGCTTGAGCTCTGTGTTTTCTCTAAGAATTTACTTCATGACAAGCCTAGGAATTAATGCTTGACTGGAAAAAAAAAAAAAAAAAAAAAAGAAAGAAAGAAAGCAAACCCACAAATAATCACCAACAGAAGGGATCCTTGCACCAGAAAAGGTCTGTGTTTGCTTGGGGAAGGGGACAATCACACTGGGCACAGGCTGAGGACAGAAGCGAGAGCAAGGCAGGCAGCTAACACTGCTCATATCAGAGTGGGGAGGGATGTGATTTCTGCCTTTTCTGCTGAAAGACCTTTATCCCAGTGTGGATATTCCGACTTAGCAGCAAGCCAGTATCAGCAAAGAAGGTGTAAACACCAGAGGTAAAGAATAAAATTCGGGAAACCTAGCATCTCTCTGGACCTGGCTACCCCCACCCCTACCTGGAGTGACTCAGCACGTTCTTAGAATCTCAGAGTGCAGACACAGCCTGCAGCCATCACTGTCCTGCTAGTACCTTGCTGCTGTCTCCCACAGTCTGTAGAGGGGCCCGGTAACAATATCCAGGCCCATCACCCCACCACCAGAAACAGACCAAATGTTTCTCTTGTCAATTTGTTTTCTTCGATTCCTCTCTGACAAAATGATCAAAAATTTTAAAAGGGCTCTAAACAATGACAGCTTCTGTATGGATAGAGAGCAGACTTCAAACCTTGAGGAGACTAAAAGTAGACTGTCTCCAGAGGAATCACCTAAGGGGAATATGATCTCTTCCTCAATACACAAGACTCTCATAGAGGAAATCAAAAAGTCTCTCACAAGAGAGCTAGAAGAGAAATTGGCAAAGGAAAGGGAAGCTTGGCAAGAGAGTCTGGAGAAGTCATCCAGAGTGGATAAAGAGATCAAATCATTGAGAAATAAAATTAGTGAGTTGGAAAAAGAAAACAGCTCTCTAAAAAATAAAATTGATGAAATGGAAAAAAACAATTCCATAGAAGATTAAAAACTCAATTGGACAATTACAAAAAGATATAAAAAAAAGTGAGGGAAGAAAATACATCATTGAAAATTAGACTTGAACAAGTAGAAATGAATGACTCAAGGAGAAACCAAGAAGGAGTCAAGCAAAACCAGAAAAATGAAACAATTGAAAAGAATGTCCAGTATCTTATTGGAAAGGCAACAGACCTGGAAAACAGATTCAGGAGAGAAAATTTGAGAATGATCAAACTCCCTGAAAAATCTGAGGGAAAAAAGAGCCTGGACACTATTTTCCAAGAAATTATCGAAGAAAACTGAACAGAGGGTAAAATAGACACTGAAAAAAATCATTGATCACCTACTGAAAGGGACCATAAAATCAAAACGCCAAGAAATATAGTGGCCAAGTTCAAGAACCATCAGATAAAGGAAAAAATATTGGAAGCTGCTAGAAAAAAGCAATTCAGATATGGAGGAGCCACAATAAGGATAACCCAGGATCTAGTAGTGTCCACATTAAAAGAACAAAGGGCCTGGAACATGATATTCCAAAAGGGTAAGGAACTTGGTATGCAGCCAAGAATAACTTACCCAGCAAAAATGAGCATCATTTTCCAAGGAAGAAGATGGACATTTAACAGAATAAATGAATTCCATCTATTCATGATGGAAAAACCAGATCTACACAAAAAGTTTGATCTTCAAATACAGAACTCAAGAGATTTCTAAAATGGTAAAAAGATATCTTGAGAACTATATTTCTGCCACAAAGATATGTAAAGAACACATGTATAATTTGTCCTAGAAACTAGAGGTGGAAAGGAAATTATATCATAAAAAAGGGTAAAGTGGTGCCTCTCATGAAGAGGCAAAGGTAAACTATTATATCTAAGAGAAAGAAAGGAGGGGGATGAACATAGTGTGTATCAATAGACATATTCAATCTATGGTGAAACTTCTTAAACTTCATTGAAAAGTGAGAGGGAAGGAATAAGCTAAGGGGAAGGGAATACAGAAATTATGAGAAAAAGGGGTAAATATGAAGAGGAACTTTAAGGTGGGGAAGCTTTACTAAAAAAGGAAGGCTATGAAAAGCAAGTGGTGCTCACAAGTTTAATACTGGGGAGGGGGGTAAAAGGGAAGGAAAGTAGTCATTCTAGTCATTCTAACCATAAATGTGAATGGGGTAAACTCCCCCATAAAGAGGAAGCAGTTAGCAGACTGGATTAAAAGCCAGAATCCTACAATATGTTGTTTACAGGAAACACACCTGAAACAGGGTGATACATTCAGAATAAAGGTAGAAGGATGGAGCAGAATCTACTGTGCTTCAAGTAAAACCGAAAAAGGAGGGGTAGCCATCATCATCTCAGATCAAGCAAAAACAAAAATTGATCTAATTTAAAGAGATAAGGAAGGGCATTATATCTTGCTAAAGAGTAACATAAATAGTGAAGCAGTATCAATATTAAACATATACGCACCAAGTGGTGCGGCATCTAAATTCTTAAAAGAGAAATTAAGAGAGCTACAAGAAGAAATAGACAGCAAAACTATAATAGTGGGAGATCTCAACCTTGCACTCTCAGAATTAGATAAACCAAATCACAAAATAAATAAGAAAGAAGTCAAAGAAGTAAATAGAATACTAGAAAAAGTTTGATATGATAGATCTTTGGCAAAAGCTAAAAGGAGACAGAAAGGAGTACACTTTCTTCTCAGCAATTCATGGAACCTATACGAAAATCAATCATATACTAGGACATAAAAATCTCAAAAGCAAATGCAGTAAGGCAGAATTAGTAAATGCATCCTTTTAAGACCACAAAGCAAAAGTTACATTCAATAAAAAGCCAGGGGAAAGTAGGCCAAAAAATAATTGGAAACTAAATAATCTCATACTAAAGAATAACCGGGTGAAACAGCAAATCATAGATATAATTCATAACTTCACCCAAGAAAATGACAATAATGAGATATCATACCAAAATGTGTGGGATACAGCCAAAGCAGTAATAAGGCGAAGTTGTATATCTCTAGAGGCCTACTTGCATAAAATAGAGAAAGGGAAGGTCAAAGAATTGGGCTTACAACTAAAAATGTTAGAAAAGGAACAAAGTAAAAACTCCCAGACAAACACAAAACTTGAAATTCTAAAAATAAAAGGTGAGATTAATAAAAATTAAAAGTAACAAAAAAAAAAAAAAAAAACAAGAAAATAGACAAACCCTAGTAAATCTGATTAAAAAAAGGAAAGAGGAAAAGCAAATTGTTAGTCTTAAAAATGAAAAGGGAGAACTAGCCACTAATGTAATGAAGAGGAAATTAGACCAATAGTTAGGAGTTACTTTGCCCAACTTTATGCCAATAAATTTGACAATTTAAATGAAATGGAAGAATACCTTCAATAATATAGCTTTCCCAGAATAACAGAGGAAGAAGTAAATAGTCTAAATAGTCCCATTTCAGAAAAAGAAATAGAACAAGCTATTAACCAACTCCCTAAGAAAAAATTTGCAGGACCAGATGGATTTATATGTGAATTCTACCAAATCTTTAAAGAATAACTAACTCCAATGCTATATAAACTATTTGAAAAAATAGGGATTGAAGGAGTCCTACCAAATTCCTTTTATGACACAGACATGGTACTGAAACCTAAACCAGATAGGCTGAAAACAGAGAAAGAAAATTGTAGACCAATCTTACTAATGAATATTGATGCTAAAATCTTAAATAAAATAATAGCAAAAAGGCTAGAAAAAATCATCCCGAGGATAATACACTATGACCAAGTGGGATTTATACCAGGAATCCAGGGCTGGTTCAATATTAGGAAAACTATTAGGATAATCAACTATATCAGTAACCAAATTAACAAAAACCATATGATCATCTCAATAGATGCAGAAAAATCATTTGTTAAATCCAACATCCATTCCTACTAAAAACACTTGAGAGTATAGGAATAAATGGACTATTCCTTAAAATAATAAGAAGCATATATTTAAAACCATCAGTAAACATCATATGTAATGCGATAAACTGGAACCTTTCTCAGTAAGATCAAGAGTGAAACAAGGTTGCCCACTATCACCATTACTATTCAATACTAGAAACACTAGCGGTGGAAATGAGCTGAGAAAGAGATTAAAGGAATTAGAGTAGGTAATGAGGAAATCAAACTATCACTCTTTGCAGGCAACATGATGGTATATTTAGAGAACCCCAAAGACTCTGCTAAAAAGCTATTAGAAATAATTCAGAACTTTAGCAAAGTTGCAGGATACAAAATAAATACACATAAATCCTCAGCATTTTTATACATTACCAACACAATGCAACAGCAATATATACAAAGAGAAATTCCATTCAAAATAACTGTTGATAGTATAAAATATTTGGAAATATATCTATCAAAGAAAAGTCAGGAATTATATGAGCAAAATTACAAAACAATTGCCACAAAAATAAAATCAGATTTAAATAATTGGAAAAATATTAAGTGCTCTTGGACAGGTCCAGCGAATATAATCAAAATGACAATATTCCCTAAACTAATCTATTTATTTAATGCTATACCAATCAGATTCCCAAAAAACTATTTTAATCACCTAGAAAGAATAACAACAAAATTCATATTGAAGAACAAAAGTTTGAGAATTTCAAGGAAAGTAATGAAAAAAAAAATCAAATGAAGGTGGCCTAGCTATAGCTGATCTAGAACTATATTATAAAGCAACAGTCACTAAAACCATTTGGTATTGTCTAAGAAATAGGCTGATTGACCAGTGGAATAGCTTTGGTTCATAGCACAAGATAGTGAATAAAAATATCAATCTAGTGTTTGACAAACCCAAAGATCCCAACTTTTGGGATAAGAATTCATTGTTTGACAAAAACTGCAGCGAAAACTGGAAATTAGTATGGCAGAAACTAGGCATGGACCCACACTTAACACCACATACTAAGATAAGATCAAAATGGGTCCATGATTTAGGCATAAAGAATGAGATCATAAATATATTAGAGGAACATAGGATAGTTTACCTCTCAGACTTGTGGAGGGAGAAGGAATTTGTGACCAAAGGAGAACTAGAGATCATTATTGATCAAAAAATAGAAATTTTTGATTACATCAAATTAAAAAGCTTTTGTACAAACAAAACTAATGCAAATAAGATTAGAAGGGAAGTAACAAATTGGGAAAACAATTTTACAGTTAAAGGCTCTGATAAAGGCCTCATCTCGAAAATATACAGACAATTGACTCTACTTTATAAGAAATCAAGCCATTTTCCAATTGATAAATGGTCAAAGGATATGAACAGACAATTTTCAGATGATGAAATTGAAACTATTTCCACTCATATGAAAGTGTTCCAAATCACTATTGATTAGAGAAATGCAAATTAAGACAACTCTGAGATGTCATTACACACCTGTCAGATTGGCTAAGATAACAGGAATAAATAATGATGAATGTTGGAGGGGCTGTAGGAAAACTAGGACACTGATGCATTGTTGGTGGCAATGTGAAAGAATCCAACCATTCTGGAGAGCAATCTGGAATTATGGCCAAAAAGTTATCAAAATATGCATACCCTTTGATCCAGCAGTGCTACTCCTGGGCTTATATCCCAAGGAAATACTAAAGAAGGGAAAGGGACCTGTATGTGCCAAAATATTTGTAGCAGCCCTTTTTGTAGTGGCTAGAAACTGGAAAATGAACGAATGCCCATCACTTGGAGAATGGTTGGGTAAATTATGGTATATGAATGTTATGGAATATTATTGTTCTGTAAGAAATGACCAACAGGATGAATACAGGGAGGCTTGGAGAGACTTACATCAACTGATGATGAGTGAAACGAGCAGAACTAGGAGATCATTATACACTTCAACAATGATACTGTATGAAGATGTATTCTGATGGAAGTGGATATCTTCAACATAGAGAAGAGCTAATTCAATTGCAATTGATCAATGATGGACAGAATCAGCTACACCCAGAAAAGGAACTCTGGGAAGTGAGTGTAAACTTGTTAGCATTTTTTTTCTCCCCAAGTTATTTTTACCTTCTTAATCCAATTCTTCCTTTGCAACAACAACAACAACAACAACAAAATTCAGTTCTGCACATATATATTGTACCTAGGATATACTATAAAATATTTAATATGCATGGGAATGCCTGCTATGTAGGGGAGAGGGTGAGCAGAATTAGGGGAAAATTCACAACAGAAGGGAGTACAAGGGACAATGTAAAAAATTACCTATGCATATGTACTGTCAAAAATGTTATAATTATAAAATTAATTTTAAAAAATTAAAAAAAATAACATTGCCTGGTTTAGGTATCAGCAACATATCTGTGTCATAAAAGGCATTTGGTAGGACTCCTTCTATCCTTATGTTTCCAAATAGTTTGCATGGTATTGCAATTAATTGTTCTTTAATGTTTTGGTAGAATTCACTTGTAAATTCATCTGGCCTTGGAGCTTTTTTTTAGGGAGTCGATTAGTAGCTTGTTTAAAGGTATTTTATTAAATCAGACTAAGTAATATATTTCCTCCTCTGATAATATAGGCAATGTATATGTTTGTAACTATTTATTTCACTTAATGCAATCAGTTATTGGCTTATAGTTGAGCAAAATTATTCCTAATCATTGCTCTAATTTCCTCATCATTGATGGAAAGTTCACCCTTTTTGATTTCTTCTTTCCTTTTTCTGATCAAATTAACTAAAGGTTTATCTATTTTGTTGGTTTTTTATGAAACCAATTCTAAGTTTTGTTTATTATTTAAATAGTTTTCTTACTTTCAATTTTATTAATCTCCTCTTTAGTTTTAAGAATTTCTAATTTGGTATTTATTTGGTGAGGTCAATTTGTTTTTTTTTTTTTTTCTTGTTTTTTAGTTGCATGTCTAATTCATTGATCTCCTCTTTCTCTATTTTATTCACATAGCTATTTAAAAATACAATTTTCCCCTAAGAATTGCTCTGACTACATTACATAGATTTTTGTATATTGCCTCATTCTTGTCATTCTCTTGTATGATTTGTAGTTTCACCCATTAATTCTTTAGAATTAGACTATTTAGTTTCCACTTGTTTTTTGTCTAACTTTCCCTGGGTTTTTATTGAATATAATTTTATTGCATTGTTTTCTGAAAATGAAATATTTACTATTTTTACATTTGACTGTGTGGTTTTTATGCCCTACTACGTGGTCAGTTTTTGTGTAGCTGCCACTGCCATGTTCCCTATTCACTTTTCTCCAGAAATCTATCATATCTAGGTTTCTAGAATCCTATTAACTTCTTTTTTATTGTTTATTTTATGGTTAGATTTTTTTCTTTCTGAGAAGAGAAGTTTGGTGTTCCCCACTAGAATAGGTTTGTTGTCCTGTAACTGGCTTAAAATCTTCTTTAGGGATGTGTCTGTTCTCCAAATTGGTACATGCACATTTAGTATCATTACTACTTTATCATTTACTGTACCTTTTATCAAGATGTAGTTTCCTTCCTTATCACTTTTAATAAGACCAAATTTTACTTTGGCTTTATCTGATATCAGAATCATTACCCCTGTTTGTTTGTTTCTTTGTTTGTTTTATGTTTGGTTTGGTTTTATTTCAGATGAATAAAGCATAATAAATTCTTTTCCAGCCTTTTGCTTATGCTCCATATGTGTCTCACTGTGTCAAATGCATTTCTTGTAAATAACATATTCAAGGAGTCTGTTTTTTAATCTACTTTGTTATTCTCTTCTGTTTTATCGAAGAATTCATCCTATGCCTATTAACAGTTATGATTACCAACTCTGTATTTCCCTCATCCTATTTTCTCCTGTATATACTTTTGTTCTCTTTCCACCCTGTCCTTAGTTTTGTGTTTTCTTTTTTTACACACTATACCCACTATCTAATCTCTCCTATCAACCCTTTCCTTTCCTTTATTAGTGGTTTTTTTAGAGTATTTTTAATCCACTCCAGCCACTCCTTTTTCTTCTATCAACCCTTCTTCCTTTCTCTTACATTTTTCCTTGGGTTTCTGCACTCCTTTTTATCCTGTTCCTCCCTTTTCTTTCCCTTTTTCTCCTCCTATTTCTTTATAGCATTAGACAAATTTTTATACACAGATTAATAATTAAGTTATTCCATTTTAGAACCACAACTGATGAGATCAAGCTTCAGATAGTGCTCATTCCCTTCCCTTCTTTTCTGGATTTCAATAGAAATTGCACTTCTTCATGTGAAGTAATTTTTCCATTAAACCACCCCTTTCCTCTTTTTCTTTGATGTCATTTCATCAGAGTACATTCACAATAACATTCTCGGTCCATGTGATTCCCCCCCTTTGTCTACCCCAGTATCAGATACAGTATTTAGTATTTACAAATATTATTTTCCCATTTAGAGTTAGAAACAGCTTGACCTTTATATATACTCCCTCCTCACCTATTTACCGCTCTATGGCTCTCCTGAGTCATCTGTTTGTACCTTAAATTTTCTTTTTAGCTCTGCTTTTTCAGTAGAAATGTTTGAAAATTTCTTACTTTATTAAAGCTCCATCTCTTCCTATGAAAAATGATGTTGAATTTGACTCAGTGTTTTTTTTAAATTATGAACCTAGGTGTTTTGCTTCTGGAATATGGTATTCCAGGTTCTCCAATCCTTTATTTGTAAGTTGTCAGGTCCTGAGTAATCCTGATGGTTGCTTCTTGATACCTAAATTGGTTTTGTCTGATAGTTTGCAGTATTTTTTCCTTGAGATTATAGTTTTGGAGTTTTACAATAATGTTCCTTGTAATATTATCTTTTAAATATAATTATCTCTTGTTGGGTTTTCTTGGGGTCTCTGGGAGCAGCTTTCGTTTCAGTTCAGTAACCTGTAGTAAAAAAAAAAAAAAAAAAAAAAAAAAATTAGGGGTAGCAATCCTGATCTCATCAAACTGAGCAAAAATAAATCTAATTAAAAGAAAGAAGGAAGGAAACTATATCTTGCTCAAAGGTATCATAGATAAAAAAAATATATCAGTAATAAACATATATGTACCAAGTGGTATAGCACTCAAATTCCTAAAAAAGTTAAGAGAGCTGGAAGAATTTTAGACAACAAGACTAAAATAGAGAGGGATCTCAATCTAAGAACTAGATAAATTGAACAACAGAATAAATAAGAAAGTACTTTAAGTGGTAAATAGAATCCCAGAAAAATTAGAGATGATAGATCATTGGAGAAAATTTAAAATAAATAGAAAGGAAAATACTTTTTTTTTTTTTCTCGACAGTACATGAAATCTAAAAACTGACCAACTTAAAAAAAAAAAAAAAAACTCAAAATCAAATGCAGAAAGACAGAAATAGTAAGTATTTTTCTTTTTTTTTCAGATCATGGTAAAATAAAAAATTACATGCAATAAAAGGCCAGGGGAAATTAAGTAATCTAATTCTAAAGAATTAGTGGGTGAAACAACAAATTATGGACACAATTGATAATTTCATAGAAGAAAATGACAATAATGAGACAACATTCCAAAATCTATGGGATCCAGCCAAAGCAGTTCTTAAGAAAAAAAATTTTATATCTCCAAATAGCTAAATGAATAAAATATAGAAAGAATAGATCAGTGAATTGCAACTAAAAAAGCTACAAAAAGAACAAATTAAAAACACTCAATTAAATATCAAACTTGAAATTCTGCAAATAAAAGGGTAGATTGATAAAATTGAAAATAATAAAACTATTGAATTAAAAAATAAAATTAGTTGGTTTTATGAAAAAACTAACAAAATCGATAAATCCAGTTAATTTGATTAGAAAAAGAAAGAAAAAAATCATATTGTTGGTATCAAAAATGAAAATGTTCAGCTTTCACCAATTTTCACCACTTTCACTAAGAGGAAATTAGAACAATAATTAGGAGATATTTTGCCCAACTATATATCAATATATCTGATAATCTGAATGCAATGGATGAATACTTACAAAAATATAGTTTGTTTCAGATTAACAGAAGAGGAGATATTTGAGTCTCGATTCTCTAGCCTCTCTTCTCCTTGACCTGCAGCCAAGTGACTCTGACCTCTCTCCCTCAGCCCTCCAATCCCTGTCTGTAATTACCTCACCACCAAACATTCAGCAAACACCAATGGTGAGGAGAGCCATCACATCACCATCTCATCTAAATATATGAATATAGGGCCATTATCTCACATCAAATAGGTAAGCCTTAAGTGCTCTGCTGTCTGATTCAAGCATACCTTTTCAGAGTTTCATCCCTCTACATCTCCAGCTTTCTTTTGTTTTAGAACACAGAAGGTCACATCCCTCCTTACTTCTCAGGAAGAGAGGTGAAAAATACCAAAGGGAAGTGGGGAATCAAGCCAGATATTGTTAGCAGGTTTCTGGCCTGAAGCATCCTACTAGAAACATGTATGCACAAATACATCAGCATGGGGGTTATTACCCAAGCACATAACAATAAAGCACAGGCTAGCAGTGATGACTTTGAGAACTAGTTAGTAATTATTTCAAGATTCATTTTCTTAAAATTCTATCTTTATTATACTAATATAGCTAAATTTAAGGTTTCTTTCAATGTGGCATGATATGTAAATGAATATAAGAGCTAGCAGGCTCAATGTGGTCTAACAAAAATGAATTACATATATAAATATATATATATATATATATATATGTAAATAAAAGTAGTGATATAGCAAATAATATGAATCAACATGGTATTGTAAAAGATTTCCAGAAGTCCTAGAAGGAGGGCATGTAAACAAGAAGGATGTCTTCTCCTTTGTTTCAAGGTTCTGCTATGTCTCTCTCTAATGGACAAGGCGAATACAGCTCGTTGGCACCCATCTGATTCTTTCTCCATCTGTGGAGATACAAGCAAATCCTCTCCTGCAAACAGTTAACCTATCTGGCCCCTTCCATTTACCACTCTTTGGGTCTCTCCACATTACCTGGCGATTATCTGAAGATAGTGGAGATCCTCTTACTGTACACTGCCCTTCCAGTGGTTATAAAACCTGTCTGCCAGGGCCATCTTTGTCAAAAATCAAGAAGTTAATAGTATAAAGAACTAGATTTAGAAATGCTCTAGGATTACCCGTGGCTCCCCCTTTCTTTTGTTTTTGGAGGAGTGTCTTAATGTCTCTGTTTCTTCTCTCTACTATTGCCTGTCCTTGAGGATTAAAGGATATTCCAGTGATGTCTAAAATCTTATAATGTGCACAAAAGTATATAAAATGTTTAGAAGTATATGCAGGTCTATTGTCTGTTTTTATTGCTTGTGACACACCCATAATTGCAAATACATGTATAAGGAATTCAGTGACCACTCAGGCTGTCTGTTTTGCTGCTGGCATTGCAAAAGTGAATCCTGAAAAAGTGTCTACCACAACATGGATATAAAACAAATGACCAAAAGATTTAAAATGGGTCACATTGATTTGCCGAATTTCATTGGGTCTCAAACCATGAGAGTTCTTCCCTAAAGGGAGTGTAGGAGCATGGAAAGGAAGGCAAGTTACATGGACTTTTACTATGCTCCTCTTTTGTTATTCTGAATTGCATACATAAAGCTGTTTGATATTTAGAATGAGATTCTTGGGCTTCCTGAAATAAAGGAATATTGGCCAACACAGAAGGCGGTGTTGAATTACCATCAAAAATAGCACCTGGAAGTTCTCTATGAAAGTGGACATGCAAGATATAAATCTTACCTGGATGCTTTCTCACTTGCTCTTGAAGTTCCTTAACCTAATAGAAAGTTTTGTCAAGAACCTAATGATGTGAAATTCTTCTGTCAAGGAAGAACAATATAAAAACATTTTTTTTCTTGGAGATTAAAATGTTTATGGAGAAAATGAGAGTCCTTAAGTAGATGAATGTTGGTTCAACTCAAGTAACTTTCACTACCCATAATTGTTGCATAGTATCTAATATGTACTGATAGCAAGAATGCATACATTTCAGGAAAAGCTGAATTTACTAAATGAGGCATTCAGGAATGGCTACTCTACTAGAGCTAGATATAAAAGTATTAACTCCATTATTTTTGCTAGTGGCAGGAACATTATTATATTGTTCCAATGCATAAAGATTTTTTTTAAACTGTCATTAAATATCCAGGTGTACCAGAGAATGACATTCATAATCCTTGAATTTTTTCCAATCAACCTAATGGAATTGTAAGCAGATTTAATACGAACATTGTTGAAACCATAGGGGAATCCTATTTGGCTCTCACAACTTAGACTTAAAAAGCACTTGTGAAACAATATATTTCTGTATGAAGTAAACAGTAATCATTTTAAATTTATTTTCCATATTTGTTCTCTTTAATTTAAGAGGTGGCATTTTTCTTTCTATGTTGAGAATATTTTCTCTATTAGTTCTTGGAGATTATACCTTACTGATTTACTCACATACTCATAATTCAGCCTGCCAAACCAATCTCTTAGAATTCTTGAATTTTATAGCCAATACTTTTATTTATTTTGTTAACTGTAAAGCCACATGTTAATTTTTTTTTTCCTAAATTAGAAATCTTAAGAATGTTATCCATGGATGAAATAGTTCCCTCTAATCATTGCCTCTCCCCCAAGATATATCCAGTTTTTGTTTGAACCTGATAACCATTACATAACTACTTCAATTTACACTACTTAAAGCCTGTTGCCCTACTTTATATTTTATTATGACTTAATAACTTTCTACCTTCAATGTCACAATTATATCACCTTAAAATCTCTCAGCATCAGAGGTCCAAAATATATGGACTGCTTACTCTTATTTGAAAATGGAAAATTATTTTTCATCTCCTTAGTTGAATATAAATCAAAAATGGCTTTCTGTTTTTAACTTCCATATCACTTTCTTTCTTTTGCTCTCTCCCCCTAAATCATTTATATATTCTACTTTCCTCTTTAAAAGTCCTCTTCTGAATTCCATTTTCTACCAACTTTTCATTTTTAGAGGTCAACCACTATTTATATATATATATAATTTTTAAGAAATATATTCCCAAGAAGATGGAACTCTCTCTCCACAAACCCTTCAAATACCTTTAAATAACAACACCAAACAAATTCTAAAGAGTAGAACCTGCAAAAAGGCAGAGTGAAAGTATTTTTTTTTTCCATTCTAAGACAAATTAAAGTCAACACTAAAGGTGAACAAGTGTGAGAAAGGAATTCAATCTACCACATGAAACACCCCGGCACAGGAGGCCCCAGCAAACTAGGAGAATCCCCCTATGTGATTGAATCAGTGGAAAGAGGCTTCTAAACCTCTCAGACAACAAGGCCAACTTAGAAGGTCAGCAAGAAAAGTCTGTCACACTAGAGTTAGAGTAGACTAGTCAAGCTCATGCTAGCACATGCACCAGCCCAAGGAAACTAGAAGCAGACCTTGGAGGTCACTGAATCAATAGCAGCATGGATTGCTTCCAGGAATGTTAGGCTCTAGACAGCAAAGCAGTTGAACAGCTTATTGAAAGGAGATTACAAGGGTCTCTTTGCTATCCCTAAGGAAGGGCTCTTTTTCCTATCATACTCACATCCAAGTCATAGACGTAGCTAGTGGTTCCAGGATTAGGAGCATCTGCATACCAACCCTTATAACTACAGTGAAGTGAGAATCCTCCTTACAGTTCCAGGTAGAAGGAAGCGCTTATAGTAACTCATGAAGCAGAGTTCATGACACTAAAGTAATAAAATCAACTCTCCTTTGATTATATACCGCCTTATATGAAAAACTTACGGGTCATTATTTCTATAAAAAGCAGCATAAACCCCCTGAAGCTTAGGACAGTGCAACCTTCATACTGTTAGCAGAGCCCTATTTTAACAGAGTTAAGAGTCAACTCAATAGGTTGGGAAAATGAGCAAATAACAAAATAAGATTCTAACCATAAAAAGTTACTATGGTGACAAGGAGGATCAAAACATTCACTTGGAAGAAGGTAACAGAAGCAAAGCTCCTACATTCAAAGCCTTCAAGAAAAAGATGAATTCTAAATATGGATAAAAATACAATTTTAGACCATGGAAGAACTCACAAAGTATTTTGAAAATCAAGTAAAAGATGTAGAGAGGAAAGTGGAAAAATAAATGAAAGTGATGCAAGAAAATCAAGAAAAATATGTCAACAGCTTGGTAAATGATAAAAAAAAAAAAAATTACTGAATAATATCTAAAAATAGCCTAGTACAAATGGTAAAAGTCATACAAAAATGCAATAAGGAGATGCCTTAAAATCCATAACTGTCAAAATTGAAAGGCACAAAAATTCAGTAAAGGAAAAATAAACTAACAAATAAGTACTCCCCAATTTGCAAATTATGTTTTTAGGAGGGATGCCCACTGAAGAAAACATATCCTTTAAAAATAAAATTGGACAATGTGAAAGGAGGTACAAAAGCTCATGGAAGAAAATAATTATGTCAAAATTAGAATTGAGCAAATGGAAGCCAATGATTTCATGAGAACTCAAGAAGTAAGAAAACAAAACCAAAAAAATTAAAAAAAAAAAGCAGATGATATGCAATATTTCATAGGAAAAACAATGACCAGGAAAATAGACTCAGGGGAGATAATTTGAAATGTATAGGCCTACTTGAAAACCATAATCAAAAGAAAAGCCTAGACATCTTTTAAGAAATTGTTAAGGAAAATTGCCTTGATGTTCTAGAACCAGAGGGTAAAATAGAAATTTAAAGAATCCAAAGAAAGAGATATCAAAAATAAAATTCTCTGATATATTGTAGCCACATTCCAAAGTTCCGAAGGAGGAAATATTGAAAGCAGTCAGAAAGAAATAATTAAAGTACTGTAGAGACAATCAATATAACACAAGATTTACCAGCTTCTACATTAAAAGATAAGAAGACCTGGAATATACTGGAGTATAAAGGAGTAGGACTAAAAAATTAGGATTGTACACAAGAATATTGTGCAACTGAGTGTAATCTTTCAGGGGGGGAAATAGATAATTAAATAAATGAAGGATTTTTAGGCATTCTTGATGAAAAGACCAGAGCTAAATAGAAAATTAGACTTTTAAATTCAAGATTCTAGAGAAACATAAAAATGTAAAAATCTGATTAAGGAAAATCATGAGGGATTTAATTAGATTAAACTTTTTATATTAATCCATTCCTATTATAATATATATATATGTGTGTGTGTGTGTGTGTGTGTGTGTGTGTGTGTGTGTGTGTGTATATATATATATACCTGGCAGAGGTTTTAGTCAAAGTAAAAGCATATCTAAAACATAAAATTAAGTCATCAGAGAAGAATATACTGGGAGAAAAGGAAAGGATGGGATAGAAAAGGATAAATTATTACATAAAAGAGGCAAAAGAATGTTTTTATACTGGAGGGAAAGAGGAGGATATAAGAACCTTACTCTCATCAGACTTACTTTAAAGAAGGAATAATGTATACATTCAATTTGGTATAGAAATTTATCTTATTTTGCAGTATAGTAGAAGAAGAAGGATATGTGTGTAGGGAAGTTTAATTTTTTTAAAAAAAGGCATATTGGTGAAGAGTTTAGTCAAAAGCAAAATACTTTTGAGGAGGGACAAGGTGAAAGAATGGAATGAATAGAATGAATAGGGAGGAAATAGTTAGCAAGAATAATTATGAAAAACAAATTAATCAAGTTTCTCTGACAAAGTCCACATTTCTCAAATGCATAGAGAACTGAAATTTTTTTTTAAAAATTCCTCAATTGACAAATGTTCAAAAGTCATCAACAATTTTCTTTTTTTTATTGTGGCACATTTTTTTATTATTATAACTTTTTTTATTGACAGAACATATGCATGGGTAATTTTTCACAACATTATCCCTAGCATTCACTTCTGTTTTGACTTTTCCCTTTCCTCCATCCACCCCTTCCTCTAGATGTTAGGTAATCTTATACATGTTAAATATGTTATAGTATATCCTAGATACAATATATATGTGTAGAACCGCACAATTCGCTTATTGCCCAGAAAGAATTGGATTCAGAAAATAAAAATAACCTGGGAAGAAAAAAAAATGCAAATAGTTCACATTCATTTCCTAGTGTTCCTTTTCTGGGTGTAGCTGATTCTGTCCATCATTGATCAATTGGAAGTAAATCAGATCTTCTATTTGTCGGAGATATCCACTTCCATCAGAATACATCCTCATACAGAATTGTTGTTGAAGTGAATTCTAGTTCTGCTCATTTCACTCAGCATCAGTTCATGTAAGTCACTCCAGAACTCTCTGTATTCCTCCTGCTGGTCATTTTTTACAGAACAATAATATTCCATACCATTCATATATCACAATTTACCCAACCATTCTCCAATTGATGGGCATTCATTCATTTTCCAGTTTCTAGCCACTACGAAAAGGTCTGCCACAAACATTTTGGCACATACATGTCTCTTTCCTTTCTTTAAGATGTCTTTGGGATATAAGCCCAGTAGTAAGACTGCTGGATCAAAGGATAGGCACAGTTTTATAATTTTGGGGCACAATTACAAATTGCTCTCCAGAATAGTTGGATTCGTTCACAACTCCACCAACAATGTATCAGTGTCCCAGTTTTCCCGCATCCTCTCCAATTTTCAGCATTATTTTTTCCTATCATCTTAGCCAATCTGACAGGTGCTTTCTTAATTTGCATTTCTCTGATGAGTAGTGATTTGGAACACTTTCAATATGAATGGAAATAGTTTCAATTTCATCCTTTGAAAATTGTCCGTTCATATCCTTTGACCATTTATCAATTGGAGAATGGCTTGATTTCTTATAAATTAGAGTCAATTCTCTGTATATTTTGGAAATGAGGCCTTTACCAGAACCTTTAACTGTAAAAAATGTTTTCCCAGTTTGTTGCTTCCCTTCTAATTTTGTTTGCATTAGTTTTGTTTGTACAAAGGCTTTTTAACTTGATAGAATATTTTTTTTTCTCTATTTTGTGATCAATAATGATCTTCTTTGTTCACAAATTCCTTCCTCTTCCACAAGTTTGAGAAGTAAACTATCCTATGTTCCTTTAATTTATTTATAATCTCATTCTTTATGCCTAAATCAGGGGTTTAGGAATGGGTCCCATCTTGATCTTATCTCCCTATATGGTGTTAAGTGTGGGTCCATGCCTAATTTCTGCCATACTAATTTCCAGTTTTCCAGCAGTTTTTCTTATACCTGATGTTTCTTTAATTAAATTCTTCTCATAACTTGCCTTTCTATTACTTAAGCTTTCCCCCATGAAAGAATTCATTCCTTGTCTTCTTCCTCACCCTTTGTTTCCCTATCTTCCCATCCCTCCCTCTTTATTTCTTTATAGATATTTAAGGGTACTATATACCTTTCATGGTATATAGTGTTGACTATTGAATCATTCCCAATGTGAACAAGTTTTTCTGAACTACAAGTCCTCCTCCCTTTTTTAATACCTCTGTGTCTGTTCATCCTCTGCATCCCCTTTCTATGACATGCTTGCTATTTTTATCTTAATTTTGCCCCTATCTTTTGTTTAGCTGCCCTACTGTTGACATCAGTCTTAAACATATGCCATACATACATATATAAACACACACACACACACACACACACACACACACACACATACACACACACACACACACTCTTAATTCACTTGTTCAAGTTTAAACAGTTGTCCATGTTGAATTCCTTAAAATTAATCTTTCATATTGGTTCTTATATGGTAAATTTTCTGTTAAGTTCTGGATTGGTTGAAAGAGTTTTGAAAATCTGTAAATTTGTTGAATATCCATTTTTCTCATTTAAAATAAAAACAAAAAAACTTATTTTCTCATAGTGGAAAGTATTTAAAAATGTGAATCTTTTGATTCCAATATTGAAATTTATATAAAATCCTCAAAATGTCAGGAAAAAATCACTATGTATCAGAGCAACAAAGGGAGAAAAGTGTCTGGTTATTATATTATAGATTATAACACAAATATTTTTTTAAAGTTTTTTGGTGATATTGTGTCTCTTAAATAAAATTATAGTTCATTCCATGTATCCCTCTCTCTCAGCTTTCCAAAAAGCTATCCCATATGAAAAATAGTATTTTTAGAGAAAAAAGAATAAAGTTCAGCACAACTGACTGACACTGTAAAAGTTCCAAAGCTTATTATACTTTGGTCTTCCAATCTCCTTTAAAGAATAGTTTGGGGATGACTTCTCTGAATCATTCACTAAAAGTTCCACTTGAACTTAGTGAAATATTTTTATAATAAAAATCACAGATCCTGAAATAATACATATTAACAATCAATAGAATTAGGCTTGTGACTAAAAATATCATATCCAGCAAAAATATGTATAATATTGAATGAAAAAAATTCAAAAAACTTGTAGATTTTTCAGGACTTTGTCTCAACAGAATCTGAACTTAAGAGAAAATTTGACAAATAAGAGCTGAAAGAAAAGATAAATGGTTATTAAATGAAAAAGTATATTACATGTTTAGAATTGGTATTAGTAATTGAATAGCTCAAAAGGAAGATTAGGATAGAGCTGAGTATAGCTGTAAAAAGCAAAACTGTCTAGTAAAATTACAAAAAATAAAAATAAATATGCTATTCAAATAAGATGCAAAAGAAGAATTAATAGAGGAATTAGATATGGCAGGCTATTCATATGAAGAATGGATTAAGTAGGAAACAGAAGGGTGTGTAGAATTATGGTATTTGGACAAGGTATGTAGATTAATGAGAAAGGGATAAAGATATTGGAAAATATGACATAGGATAAGGTACAGAGAAAGGTATTTAACTACTATTCCATAACTGCAGAATGGGATAAAAAGGGAGAGAAAGATAGTAAGGGAAAAATCCATAAGTGGAGGTGGTTAAGTATTAGCAAGGCAAATTAATGACTAGAATTAAAATAGAAGCATTATCAGGAATAGGACATAAGAGCTACACATAAACACTATAACAAGGATCAGGAGTAAAATTAATTAGAAAAAAATAGGGCCAGTAATCATTTATCTCAGAGCCAATCAATCTTAAAGACTAAATCAAGAGAGAAATCTACATTATATGTCATATATGTTGATGTTATTTTAGATGCATATCTACAGATATGTAAATACATATAATTATGTGTGTACACATGCATGTAGATATATGTTGTGTGCATATAGATATATGTTTGTATGTATATAATGTATAGGTATGGGTGTGTGTGCATAGATGCATACACACATACACACATATGCATATATATATTTGCTTACCTGTTACTTGCTTAGGGGAAGTATGAGGAATGTAAGTGGAAAAGAATTAATAAAAAAGCACACAGCAGAGAATTAAGGAAAGTCTTACAAGTAACCAAAGAAAAGATGTACAATCACAAATATATATTCTCTACTGTTACTATATACACTTTCTTGAAATGGAAATTTATTGTTATACATGTTTAATTCTTCTTAATATTTTGTTAAGAATATGACAATATTTTCTTTTTTCTCATTTTTCTTTTATGTCTTTTTTTCTATTTTGTTTTTTCTCTTTTTGTATTTAGTTTTAAATTAAAATTAAAATTAGACCTGAGTTATATATCTTTAGTAAGATATAATGGAAAAAAAAGAAGACTGGTAAGAGGAGAAGGAGGAGAAGGACAAAGAAAAAGAGAAAGAAGAACAATAACAAAACAAGAAAAAATAAAAAAAGAAAGAAAAAGAAAAACAATACAATGAAAGAAGGAAAAGAAACAACCAAGAAAGAATGGGGAAACACAATATTAACAATGAGTGAGGAAGATGAGCAGAAGGAGAAGCAGAAAAAAGATGAAGAAAAGGACAAGGAGGAGGAGGAGAAAGAATAATAAGTAAAACAATAAAGCTGAAGAAAAAGGAAAAAAAAATGAAGAGAAAGAAGAAAAGGATTTCTAATAGAATAACTATTTTACACTTGTTCTCAAACTAATAAAGTGACCTATTAAAAAGATCTCATTTTCATTCATATTAATTGCACAGGTCAATAACAAATAAAATGACAATAAAAACAAAATTTTCCTTTTAAACAAAATTCAGAAATTGCCTACTATAGTAGGCTTGTAATTCTGATATCCATTTAAAAGTCTCTACTATATTCTGCTATGCAGAAGTCATTAATACAGCCACAGGGAATGTTATCAGTGATTCCCAGATACAATGTGTGTACTTATTAACATTAGTCTGCTTATTGCCTTTTTTTGGCAGCCTGACAGAGTAGAGCACAGAAATGATTTCAACAGAAGGACTGCTCATACTAGACTGGTGAGCAATGAAAACCAAATTATTTCTTTTTCCAGTGATTCCAGTGGAAGATGTCCGCAAAGCTTCTGTGCAAAACATTTGCTGAATTTAGGAACTTTCTGTGAACAGATCCAACCATTTTGAAAAGGAATTTGGAATTATGTGCCTTTATTATTATGTAGCCTTTGTTGTAGTGGTAAGGAGTTGATAACTGAGTGGATGCCCATCATCTGGAAAATGACTGAATAAGTTATCATTTATAATTGTATTGGAATATTATTGTTCTAAAAGAAATGATTAACAGGATGATATCAGAAAGTCCTATAAAGATTTACACAAATTGATATTAAGAGAATTCAGTAGAACCAAGAGAACATTGTACACAGTAATGGTTCTCTAGTTCACACATGATCAATATGCTGCAATGATATAATTACAATAAGTTATTTAAGGGCTGAGAGGGCTGGAAATGAGACATTCCATTTTTGACCATCCTTCTAGTAGCTATCCTGCCTCCTGCACTCCTACACTAAGACTGGATCAGACAGTATTCCACTGAGTTAACACCTTGTTGTAAGTATCCTTGTTTCAAGTTTACTTCTCCAGAGATCAGGTCCTCTACAGAGAGAGTCATCTGCATCCCGAAATAGGACTGTGGGGTCTCTGTGGATTACAATATAGCATTTCCACCTTTTTTTGTTGTTGTTGTGTGCTTGCTTTTTGTTTTCTTTTGCATTATTTCATTTTTTCTGATATTTCTTGAGCAACATGATATTTGTGGAAATATGTATAGAAGATTATACATGTGTAACATATATTGGACTACTTGCTATCTAAGGGAGAGTGTGAGATTAATGGAGAGAAAACAATTTGGAACACATGGTTTTGCAAGAATGAATGCTAAAAAATATCTATGCATATATTTTGAAAATAAAAATCTGTATGCATGTATGTGTGTATGTATAGTGAGGTATAGTGTCTTAAACAATGGCAAGAGCCTGTTGTGTTGGCCTGAGGAGCCTTTTGAGTTGATTTACTGAAGATGGGTTAAAATAACCTTACAAAGTTGCTAGAGAATCAGAGAAACTAAGTGATTTGCTTATATTCTCGTAGTTATTACAGGTTAGAGGCACATTTAAACAAAGTCTGCTGTTGAAAGGTCCAGCCCTCTTTCCAGTTACTCTTTATAAAAATAGTTGTTTAATAAATACATTTATAAATGAGAATCATGAATATTTAAATATATTTTACAACATATCCTCATGGGTTTAGCATTGTCTGGGTGTATGAATAGATTTTTCTAAACACAAATTTTCCATGATCCATACTGGTGCTTCTATAACTTACATACATTACAATTTATTCCTTTTTTACTCATCCTTTTTATTCTTATATTTGAGATAATTTTCAAAATAGTAATGTTTTCTAAAACTTTAGTATTTCTTTTCCTCTTCTTTCTTTTGCTATTAGCTTGTCCCCCTCTTTTTTTCTTCTCTTCATACATGATTTGGTCATCTTGACTTTAATTATGCCCAAAATTAAATAAAAATTCCATATTTAAAAGTTTCCAAGTTGACTGAGTGTCTTTTGGAGAAAATTAGGAACTATAGTTGAAAAAATCATTATTAAGAGTATTATTTTTGTCATTGGCTGTTTTATAAAATACTCAGTAGTTTCACATATAGGAAAAATTGCTGCTTTCAGAAACATTAAAGTTTGATAGTAAATGGCCCCATATATATGCATTTATATTTACTTTTTTCCCCTGCACTTTAGCAAAATATTAATTCATAATGTTACAAAAACAATATCAATAAAAAAAATGGCATGATGGAAACATTACAAAAATTCCTTTTCTGTCACTCAATAGCAATGGTAATGGTGCTTCTGTCATTATATGAACCCTATCTTAACCTTGCTTTCTGCTATCCCACTGGAGTTTCTCTTATAGCAAACACAGCTGAGACTCAAGGAAGACTGTTGTGGTCTATTTGTCTTTATTGATGAACAAATGATCTAGTTCCTTGATCTTTTTGCCATTATTTCTACTTACAGTATTTCTCGTTTTAGTACTGGATAACTGTTTAATACATTTGTGTGATCCTTGCAGCTATTTATCACAATCACATATGAAAAAATCACAACATATTAAAACAAAAGAAGAGTTCCTCTTTTCATACATTGGAATTTCAAATCAAATCAAATTGTATATAAAGTTCAAAAGGGATCATGTAAAAGTAAATCATAAAGTAGCAAAAACAAAAATATATGTTAAAGAAAGCTAGCATGAAATTTGAAACATATTTGAAATATACTCACTGTTATGGATAGTCCTTTCATTCTCAGAGATCCCAAAAATTATTGTCTATATCCTTACATATTTTCCCCAATGTGTATTTACCCAATGTATTAGAGGCATTCTTTGGGATATTTTAATATTTTGTTGATACTACTTAGGCATTAAGATTTATTTCTGATAATTATTAGATGATCAATGAGCCCATTTATTTTCATACTTAGTTGTGAAGAACTAATATATATATATATATATATATATATATATATATATATATATATATATATATATATATATATATATATATATATATATATATATATATATATATATATATATATATATGTATATATATATATATATGTATATATATATGTGTATATGTATATATACATATATATGTGTATGTATGTATATATATATGTATATGTATGTATGTATATATATATATATGTATATGTATGTATATATACATATATTTACAGATAGATAGATAGATAGATAGATAGATATGATTAGGAAATCTATAGGCAGCTTGCTCATTTATTTATTTATTTTTTTTTTTGTCTCATGAAAAGGAAAAAATACAATGATTATCCTAACTCAGACTTTTTTTCTTCCTGAAGATATGTGTCTGGATATGTATATAAATTGTAGTCTCATGACTAATTTTTTTCTATTTTTAGGTTTTTGTTTTCAAAATATATATGCATATATATTTATAATAGGGTAACAAAGGGAAAATGAGAGGATATGAGGGAAAGCATTCATCCTGGCAAAATCATGTGTTGCAAATTAATAAACTAATACTAATAACATCTTTCAGTTCCTTACAACATCTGTTTTCTACAATAACATTATGTTAATTTGATTCCCCTTTGTAATTGTTCTCATTTAGCAATTTGTAGTATATATTTTCATTCTAGGGATAGTGTCATTCAATTTAATAGTAATTATTGTAAAAACTCCTTCCTTGTCTCTTTCTAACTATCACTTTGTCATGCTACTTACACTCCAGGCATTATCCTTATCTCCTTCCCTACCACAACTTTGAATTCCAATCTGATTAACTTTGGGTTTTGATAAGTGATTATTCATTATTATTCTTTCAGAAAATAGGCCTTCATCCCAATGTCATTATGCTGCTATTTGTCATTATGGTGCTTCCTGTTTCACTGTCATTCTCATTCTCACCTGCCATGTATTCACACCTACACTAAACTTTTAATGTTTTGAGCCTTATTGTTCAGATAGGTGATTTTTTTCTTTTTCTTCTCCAGGTAAGGTCTTCAAGATATGATCTTGACATTTATGTACCATGCCTACTGAACTTTCCCATTTCCAGCTTCCTTTTTACATTTTGTCTTCCTCTGTTAGAATATAAAAATAAATAATTGATAATTAGAAGCATGTATGAAATCATTGTACATATATATGTACTTATATATAAACATGCAAATACATATATATTTGTGTCTAATGGAAACCATCTCTAGAGTTTGAGGAGGCAAAGGAAAAAGGAAAAGAAAATTACTTATATTTAAAAGATTTAGCAAATTCTATATAATAGATTAGCACTTATATACTATATAATGGAAATGGGAGCTTTAATTCATCAATGAAAAATATATTTCATTAAAACTTTTTATTTTCAAAACATATGATGCATGGATAATTTTTCAACATTGACTTTATATTCCAAAACCTTATGTTCCAAATTCCACCCTCCCTTCCCCTCATCCTTTTCCCTAGATGGCATGTAGCCCAATATATGTTTAAACATGGTAAAAATATGACTATAGTTATCTCATATTTGACAAAGTCAAAGACGCCAGCTTTTAGGATAAGAAGTCACTGTTGGACAAAATCTGTTGGGAACATTGGAAAATGGCAGAAACTAAGCATTTATCCACACCTATTCCACTATAAATATACATAGTTATACAATTATCTTGATGCACAACTAACATCAGATCAAAAATGAAAAAAAAAAGAAAAAGAAAAAGAAAATAAAAATGAAATTAAACCTTATAAGACAGTTAAAATGCTATATTGTGATCGACCCTCAGTTTCTATTCTTTCTGCATATAGCTGGCTCTCAATCATAAGGTCATTGGAAATGGCCTGAATCATGTCAATGTTGGAAAGAGCAATGTCCACCAGAATTGATCATCTTATAATCTTGTTGTTGCTTTGTACAATATTCTCCTAGTTCTTCTCATTTCATTTAATATCAGAGACTTACATGTCTCACCAGGCCTCTCTGAAATCATTCTGTTGATGATTTCTTATAAAACAATAATATACCATAACTTATTCAACATTTTCCAGCTGATGGGCATCTACTCATTTTCCATATTCTTGCCACTATAAAAAGGGAGGCCACAAAAATTGCACACGTGGCTCCCTTTCCCTCCTTTAAGATCTTTTTGGGATATAAATATAATAGAAACTCTACTTGATTAAAGGGCATGCACATTTTGATAGCCCTTTGTCCAAAGTTCCAAATTGCTTGCCAGAATGGCTGGATCCATTCACAATTTTACCAAAAATGTATTAGTGAACCCATTTTTCCACATTCCTTCAAGCATTCATCATTATTTTTTCTTCTCGTCTTACCCATTTGAGAAGTATGTAGTGATACCTCACAGTTATTTTAATTTGTATTTTTCTAATCAATAGTGTTGTAGAGCATCTTTTCATATAATTAGAAATAGTTTCAATTTCTTCATCTGAAAATTATCTGTTCATATCCCCTTGACCATTTGTCAACTGGAGAATGGCTTGAATTCTTACAAATTTTTGTCAATTCTCTATATATTTTGGAAATGAGGCCTTTATCAGAACCTATTAATATAAAAATATTTTCCAAGATTATTACTTCCCTTTTAATCTTGTGTACATTAATTTTATTTGTACAAACATTTTAAATTTAATATAATCAAAATGATCTATTCTTTCTCCATAGATTTGAAAGGTAAACTATCCTTTGTTCTTATTTGCTAATAATGTCACTCTTTATGTCTAAATCATGAAATCATTTTGACCTCATTTTAGCATATGGAGTTAGGTATGGATAAATGCTTAGCTTCTGCCATTTTCCAATGTTCCCAACAGATTTTGTCCAAGAGTGACTTCTTATCCTAAAAGCTGGAGTCTTTGGGTTTGTCAAACATGAGATTATTATAGTCATTGATAGTTTTATATTGTAAACCTAATTTATTCCATTCATCAAATTCTCTATTTCTTAGCCACTACCAAATGGTTTTGATGATCACTACTTTATAATGTAGTTTTAGACCAAGAATAGCTAGGCCAACTTCATTTGCATTTTTTCATTCAGTCCCTTAAAATTCATCACATTTTGTTCTTCAAAAATGAATTGTGTTATTATTTTCTACATTTATAAAATAATTCCTTGTGACTTTGATTGGTATGACACTGAATAAGGAGATTCATTTAGCTAGGATTGTAATTTCTATTATATTAATTCAACCTACCCTGACATTTTTTTTCCAAATGATTGCATCTCACTCTATTTCTGTGGAAAGTGTTTTGTAGTTGTGTTCATATAGTTCCTGGCTTTGACTTGGCATATAGACTCCCAAAGATTTTATATTATTAACAGTTATTTTAAATGGAATTTTTTTTTTGCATCTCCTGCTGATGGACTGTGTTGGTAATATATATATAAATGCTGATGATTTATGAGGATTTATTGTGTATCCTACAACTTTGGTAAATTGTGAATTGTTTCTTAGTAGCTTTTAGTTGATTCTCAAGTGTTCTCTAAGAATACCATTGTAGAGAGCCAGAACTCTGGAGAAGTGTACTTGAAACAAAGTGTTAACTCAGTTGAATCAATGAAACAATGGTTATCCAGTTTACATATACTTTAGTACTTAGCATGGTGATGAAATAATTCTACAATTAATGTAATTGTAATGGGATATTTAAACTGAGAACAAAGTCAGATACAAACATTCCATCTCCCACTAACCTGGTGTCTCTCCTGCATCCTGCACTAAGAAGACCAAGGGCTGTCTGAAGGTCCCCCAGAAAGCTAGCCCAGCCTCAAGCAAAAAAGATAGACTATGAATGAGACAGTAAAGATTTTAAAATTCATTTCTAACTATTCTCATGGTGATTATTCTGCTAAATCCAAAGTCCATTCAGAGGAACTCCAGAGAGCTAGCCAGACATTATATTTTCAGTGTCCAAGCAGGGTTATAAGCATTTACACTCAGCAGTTGGACTGACATGAACCTTAGTTCATTGGAGAAGTCCCTATGACCTTGAAATAGGGTGAGTACAAAAATAGACAAGCAGGAAACTTTGGTAAGGGCAACTAGTGTTTCAGCTGAAATGGGACAAATGCTTAGAAAATAAACCTTCCCTACCCCAAGAAAAATGTGTGGAATGCATAATTAGGCTAATAAAGAAACAAGGTTTGATTGCAACTTGAAAGTAGATCATTGGATTTGTATAAACATTAAAGTGTACCTCTTCTTGGTTCTCTAAGGAAGAATAATTGGAGCCAGATAAATGGAAACTAGTGGGAGGGCAACTAATTGAATATTAAAATGATAATGATCCTGATTCTATTCCTGAACAAACATTTCATATATACAATATAATACAATTGACTTTAGGGAATTACAAAAGTTTTAGAATAAGAAAAAAGAAGAAAGAGGAGGGGGGATGATATGGACAAAGTAGCTGAAAAGCATGAAGATAAGATAAGAAAGGAGTTAAGTACAATGCTGATGAAATCAAATTGAGTGGTATTTTACAGCAAGAGCTATTAGGGTATCCTACTTCCCTGAGGCACCCCCCTCAATTAATCCTTTATGAATAGAGAGAGAAGGAGGAAGAGGGGCAGTGACACAATCAGCATCACCCATGAAGCAGCTTGTTCACACACTATGACAGGATTACAAAAGGCCATAACTAAAGCTAAAAAAGAATGACTAGCTATATCTGATTTAAAAATAGAAGCATACCCTGTGATTGAAGAATGTCAAGCGGATCCTTTTGATATGGAAATTATCAAAGATCTGAAAAAGGATTGCACTCTTTATGGGGCTACATCATCTTATGTTAAGATGGTAGTAGAGAATTTGGTTTTTAACATTTTAACCAAATTAACAAAAAACATACAATCATCTCAATAGATGCAGAAAAAGCATTTGATAAAATACAACACCCATTCCTATCAAAAACACTACAGAGTATAGGAATAAATTGACTTTTCCTTAAAATATTCATTAACATATTTTTAAAACCACTAGTAAGCTTCATATGTAATAGTAATAAACTGAAACCATTCCTAATAAAATCAGGAGTGAAAGAAGATTGCCTACTATCACCATTACTATTCAATATTGTATGAGAAATATTAGTTTTGATAATAAGAGATGGAAAAGAGATTAAAGGAATTCGAGTAGGTAATGAAGAAACCAAAGAGTAATACTCTTTGCAGATGATAAGATGGTATACTTGGAAAACCCTAGAGATTCTACTAAAAAGTTATTAGAAAAATAGCAACTTTGGCAAACTTACAGATACAAAATAAATCCACATAAATTATCACCATTTTTACACATTGCTTACAAAAACCAACAGCAAAAGATACAAAGAGAAATTCCATTTAAAATAACTGTCAATAGTATAAAATATTTGGAAATCTATCTGCCAAGGGAAAATCAGGAACTATATGACCAAAACTACAAAGCACTTTCCACACAAATAAAGTTAGATCTAAACAATTTGAAAAATATCAAGGGCTCTTGGATAGGTCAAGCAAATATAAGAAAGATGACAATATTGCCTAAACTAATCTATTTATTTAATGTTATACTAATTGGACTCCCAAGAAACTATTTTAATTACCTAGAAAAAAAAATAACAACAAAATTCATCTGGAAGAACAAAAGGGCAAGAATTACAAAGAAACTAATGAAAGAAATCAAATGAAGGTAGTCTAGCCATACCAGATCTATTGTAAAGCAGCAGTCATTAAAATCAATTGGTATTGACTAAGAAATAATCTAGATCAATGGAATATGTAAGGTTCAGGACAAAATAATCAACAACTACAGCAATCTAGTGTTTGATGAACCCTTGGACCCCAACTTTTGGGAGAAGAATACACTGTTTGACAAAAACTGCTGGGAAAATTGGAAATTAGTATGGCAAAATCTAGGAATTGACTCACACTTAACACAGTATACAAAGATGAGATCAAAATGAGTTTATGATCTAGACATAAAGAATGAGATTGTAAATAAATCAGAAGAACATAGGATAGTTTACCTCTCAGACCTGTGGAGGATGAAGGAATTTGTAAACAAAAAAGAACTAGAGATCATACTGATTATAATATAGAAAATTTTGATTATATCAAGTTAAAAAGCTTTTGTTCAAACATAACGGATGCAGACAAGATTAGAAGGAAAGCAATAAACTGAGAAAACATCTTTACAGTTAAAATTTCTGCTAAAGAGATCATTTCCAAAATATATAGAGAATTGATTCTAATTTATAAGGAATCAAGCCACTCTCCAATTGATAATAGTCAAAGGAACAGACAATTTTCAGATTATGAAATTGAAACTATTTCTACCCATATGAATAGGTGTTCCAAACCATTATTGATCAGAAAATTGCACATTAAGACAAGTCTGAAATAGCACTATATATCCGAGATTGGCTAAGAGGACAGGAAAAGATCGTGATGAATGTTGGAGGGGATGTGGGGAAACTGGGACACTGATGCACTGTTTCTGGAGTTGTAAATAGATCCTACCATTGTGGAGAATAATTTGGAACTATGCTCAAAAAGCTTTCAAACTGTACATATTCTTTGATCCAGCAGTGTTACTAGTGGGCTTATATCCCAAAGAGATATTAAAGAAGAGAAAGGGATCTGCATGTTCAAAAATGTTTGTGACAGGACTTTTTGTAGTGGTTAGAAACTGGAAATTAAATGGATGTCCATCAATTGGAGAATGGCTAGGTAATTATGGTATATGAATGTTATGGAATATTAATGTTCTGTAAGAAAAGACTAGCAGAATGCATACATAGAGGCTTGGAGAGACTTACATGAACTGATGCTAAATGAAATCTGCAGAACCAGGAAATCATTATACATGTCAACAATTATACATACATACATATACACACATATACATATATATACACATATGTATAACATATATGTATATACATACATATATAATGTATATGTATATATATCTACACACTATATATAACATATATACATATATATAAAATATATATGTATATACATATATATAACGTATATGTGTATATACACACTATATATAACATATATACATATATATAACATATATGTATATAAATACATATATAACATACATGTATGTATATACACACTATATATAACATATATACACATATACACATATATATATAACATATATATGTATATACATATATAACATATATATGTGTGTATATATATATATATTATGATATATATATATATATATATATTATGATCAATTCTGATGGAAGTGGCTATCTTGGCTATCTTCAACAATGAGGGGATTTCAAATCACTTCCAATTGATCAGTCATGAACAGAACCAGCTATACCTAGCAAAAGGACACTGAGAAATGAGTATTGACCACAACATAGCATTTACATTATTTTTGCTATTGTTTGCTTCCCAGGTTATTTTTACCTTTTTTCTGAATCAGATTTTTATTGTGTAGCAAGACAACTGTATAAATATATATACACATATTGTATTTAACATATACTTTAACATATTTAAAATATATGGACTACCTGCCATTTAGGGAAGGGATAGAGGGAAGGAGGGAAAAAGTTGGAACAGAAGTTTTTGCAAGGTCAGTGTTGAAAAATTATCCATGAATATCTTTTGTCAATAAAAAAATTTAAAAATATGAAATTTTAATCCCTAATGATTGGAAATCTATAGCAAGGACATGTTTAGAACCTGCTCAAAACTTGTGGCTTTTGGAGTATAGTGAACTCCGTAGAATACAAGACCTATGAAATAGACAAACTGGAGTTAATATACTAATAACCATTGATCAACTAGCAGGTATAGGTCTTCATGCAGACACTTTAGTGTAGATTCATTACCCTTTGATAGCATATGAGCAAATTGCTGCTATCAAAGCATGGGGCACCTTCCCAAGAACACAAGATAGAACAGAAACCTTCACAAAAATAAAGCAAGGTCCAAATGAACCCTTTCCTGATTTCATGGCATGTCTGCAGACAGCTGTCATAGAAACTATCAATGAAAATTTAGCAATAGGAATAATTATAAAACAACTTGCTAGAGAACATTCTAATGAGGTTTGTAGAGGAATTATACTAGGACTCCACAAAGATATTCCTTTAGAGGAGATCATAAGACGCTGTGCCACAGTGAGCACAAATGCCTTTTATACCCAAGCTGTGATGCAGAACATGGGAAGACAGGGTCCCTTTTGGCAAGGGACTTCTAGAGAGACTTGCCAATGCTTTCAATGTGGTAAAGTATAATAAATAAAATAAAATAAAATAAAGTATATACATATATATATATATGTGTGTGTGTGTGTATATGTGTGTGTGTGTATGTGTAATTATGCAGAGCTGTGTATGTGTAGATTTGTGTATTCTTTCTACAACTTCATTTATTATATTGTATACTCCTTAATGTATGGCATACTTTAGACTTTGGAGACTAGAGATTTACAACACATTGTGTCCTACTAGAAAAATAATATATGTTCAATGTTTTAAAGAGGACTTGACAATTAAGTTGCAATAAGCTCAAACTATATATATATATATATATATATATATATATATATATATATATATATATATATATATATATATATATATATATATATACACACACACACAAACATATTTATGTATGTGTATGTGTATACATAGGTAATATTTGTTTTCCATGTATTCAGATTAAATTACTTCCTGCTAAGGGAAAACCAGTAAATATATGAATACAATTACAAAACACTTTTAACACAAATCAAGTTGGATCTAAACAAATAAAGAATGGCAAATGTTCATGGGTAGGTTTAAAGTAATATAATAAAAATGACAATTCTAACTAAATTAATCTACTTATTCAGTGCCATACCAATCAATCTGCCATGATATTGCTTCAAAAAGCAACAAATATAATTACAAAAATCATCAAGAAGAAAATAAAGATTAAGATTTTCAAGAGAATTAATGAAAAAGAGAATGCAAAGGAAAGTACCAGATGCAAAAACTATATGGTAAAGTAGTGATTTTGAAAACTATTTAGTACTTGCTAAGAAATAGACTAGTGGAGCAGTGGAATAGGTTGGATGTAAAAGATACTGACTATATAGTAGTAATTTAGTGTTTGATAAACCCAAAAACTCCAGCTTTTGGTATAAATAAGATCTCATTATTTCACAAAAACTACTGGGAAAACTGGAAAATAATATTGTGGAAACTAGGTATTAACCAACATCTAACATGCTATATAAAGAGAAAGTTGAAATAAATTCATCATTTAGACATAAAGCATGATACTATAAGTGAATTAGAACAAGGGATAATATAAATCTCAGATCTGTGAAGAAGGGAGGAATTTATGGCCAAAGAAGACCAAAAGAATATTATGAAATGGAAAATGCATAATCCTGATTAGATTAAATTAGAATGTTTTTGCACAAAGTCTATGTAGTTGAGATTAAAAGGGAAGCAGAGAGCTGAGGGAAAATTTTTTCACACCATTTCTGATAAAGGCCTCATTTATAAAATATATAGAGAACTGACTCAAATTTATAATCACCCAATTAATAAATGGAAAAGAATATGCACAGATAATTTTCAGATGAAAAATTAAAGCCAATTCTAATAATATGAAAAATGTTCTAAATTGTTATTAAAAGGAATGCAAATTAAAACAATTCTGAGGTACTACTTAACACTTCTCAGATTGCCTAAGATGATAGGAAAGGATAAAGCTGAATGCTGAAGAGGATGTGGGAAAACTGTGTCAATGTGGTATTATTGATGGAGTTCTGAAATGATCTAATCATTTTGGAGAGCAATTTGGAGCAATGCTCAATGGACTATCAAACTGTGCATACCCTTTGATCCAGAAATATTTCTACTTGATCTGTATCACAAAGAGATAATTTTTAAAAGGACCTATATGTGCAAAAATATTGGTAACAGCCCTTTTTATACTGGCAAGGTACTGGCAATTAAGTGGATATTTATCAATTGGGGAATGGCTAAATAAGTCATGGTTATGAAATATTAGTTTCCTGAGCAAATCGATTTCATAAAAGCCTGTAAAGATTTGCATAAACTCATGCCAAATGAAGTGAAAACATTGTACACAGTAGCAAAAAGATTATGGGATGATCAACTATGATGAATGAGGTTCTTTTCAATAGCAAGGTGATTCAAGAGAATTCCAATAGACTACTGATGGAAAGTGCTATCCTCACCCAGAGGGAGAACTATGAAGACTGAATGTCTACCAAAGGAAGTATCATTACCTTTATTTTTGTGGTTCTTTACTTTTTTTCTTTCTTGGTTTTTTTTTTTTTTTTTTTTGATCTGATTTTTCTTATGATAGTATAAGCAAATTAGAATAACAAAGGATAGTTTACCTCTCAAATTTTGGGAGAAAGAAGGAATTTGTGGCCAAAGAAGAACTAGTGTTCATTATTGAACACAAAATACATAATTTTGTTTATATTAAATTTAAAAGGTATCGTACAAACAAAATTAATGACATGAGATTAGAAGGGAAACAATAAACTGGGAACCATTTTTACATTCATAAGTTCTGATAAAGGCCTCATTTCCAAAATATATAGAAATATGGAGATATGTTCAGAAAAATTGTACATTTAACCTGTATCACATTGCTTGTTGTCTAAAGGAAGAACATAAGGTTTTGCAAAAAATTATGAAATATAATTAAAATAAAAAATTGAAAGATTAGATAATGTTGATAATGATCACTATTCATATTTCAAACACAGAGTAGTGTACACTTGTTGATTTCATTATTATCTTCAAGGTTACTTTTAAGTATTGTTGGCAGGGTCGGTCTATTTAGTTAATAAATGTCTTATGCTAGATTGGAACTTAAGTCTTCCTAACTCCAGGGATGACAGTCAATGCACTGTGTCACCAAGCTGCCCTAAGAGTTCATCTCCAGTTTCTTTCTACCTTTTCCCTATCCAGTTGTCTTTGCTTCTGGATTAAAATTTCACTGGTGTCCTATCTAGCCGACTGATGTTATTATAAACTTCAGTTAATTTGCTTTTGTAGGTGTTTGTTACTAACACAAATTATGAAGATACATATTTATAAAATTGTTAGATAGAATTGTTTCTATCTGGTAACAATGTTGTTTTCTAAATGAAACCAGGAGATGGGGTTTAGTGTGCTCTAATATGCTGCAATTTTAAATTTGTAAAGGAAGGAGCTAATATTGTCAATAAATCACTCTACACTGTGTATAAACCAATCATTATATCACTAGGAAACCATTATTTGTTGTAAGATTAAATCAATCATACTGAACTTAGAGAATTATTAGTCATCATGCTAAACTAGATAATCATTGTCTCATCAATTCCACTGTCTTAACACCTTATAAGAATTCTTGTTTCAGAGTTCTGGCCTATAAAAACTAGGTTTTTAGATGATTTTTCAGGATTCTCTAAGTATATTATCATATCATCTGTAAAGAGGGATAGTTCTATCTCTTCATGGCCTATTTTAAGTACCTTTTCTTAAACTGATAAAATTAAACCTCAAACAATGCTCATCCATTCCCTTATTCCCTTCTATTTTAAGAGGTCTTTTGTGCCTTTTTATGTGATCTAATTTGTTCCATAATATCTCCTTTTTCCTATTCTCTCTATATAGTCCTTTTCTCACCTCTTAACATTTTTTTTTCTTTGATATCATCACATCAGAGTTTATTCACAACCACACCCATTGATAGGATGCCTCCTCTAACTGCCATAATAATAGAAATAGTTCTCAAGAGTTATAGATATGCTTTTTACATTTAGGGATATAAATATTTTAAGCTTTAAGTAATTATATGATTAACCTTAAAGTGTATGTGTGTGTGTGTGTGTGTGTGTGTGTGTGTGTGTGTGTTTATCTTTCTATATTTCTCTTGAATCCTGTGTTTGAAGATCAAGTTTTTTGTTTAGTTCTGTTTTTGTTTGTTTGTTTGTTTGTTTGCTTTTCCATTAGAAATGATTGAAATCCTCTTACTTCATTGAAGATCCATCTCCTTCTCTAAAAGATTTTGTTCAGTCTCACTGGGTTGGAAAACCCAAGTCTTTTGCCTTCCAGGATATGGTATTCCAGGAGGTACTCCTCTCCTTTATTGTAGATGCTGCCATCTACAATAGATCCTGGGGAATCTAGATTGTGGCTACTTGCTATTTGAATTGTTTTTATTTGACAGCCTGTAATATTTTTTCCCTTAAGATTATAGTTCTGGATTTTTGCAACACTGTTCCTTGAAATTTTCCTAATGGAATCTTTTTCTGGAGGTGATTTTTAGATTTTTTCATGATTATTTCCCTCTCTATTTCTGGAATATCAGGGCAGTTTTCTTTGACAATCTCTTGAAGAATGCCATATAGATCATTTGTTTTTGTTTTTGTTTTTTTCTTTTTCAGTCATGGCCTTCAGTTAGACCAATGATTTTTATATTGTTTCTTCTGGATCTATTTTCTAGGTCAGCTGTTTTTTCACTAAAGTATTTTACATTGTCTTCCATTTTTCCATTCTTTTTAGTTTGACTTATTCTTGATGTTTCATAGAGTAATTAGTTTTCATTTACACTGTCTTAGTTTATACTGTGTGATTTTCTTTAGTTAAAATCTTTTGTAACTCTTTTTTCATTTGATTAATTCTACTTTTCAAAGTATTGTTATCTTCAGTGGAATTCTTTTTTTTTTTTTTTTGCAGGTGGCCAATTTTAGGAATTTTAAGGAATTTTCTTCCTTTTTCTAGGCTACTGACTCTCTCTTGCATACTTCTCAATTCTCATTTTTACTTGTAACTCTCTTATTTGCCTTTAAATTTTTTTATGAACAAACACTACCAAAAAAAAACCTGTTTGGACTTGACACCAGTGCATATTATTTTTTGATAGTTCCTCTGTGGACATTTTGTCTTTGTGTTGGGATTTGGGTCTTCCCTGTTACCATAATAGGTTTCTATGGTTGACATTTTTTTCTGTTTCTTGCTCATTTTCTTTTCTTTTTCTGTTGTATTTCATTTTTTTTTTTTTTTTTAATGGGCAAGCTCCACTCCTGGGGTAAAGTAGACACTATCCCAAGCTTCCTGTTCAGTTCTGAGTCTTGGCTTTGAGCACAGGGGACCCTTGTGTTTGGTGTTTTGCTTATATTTTACCTGCTCTTTCCAGAAAGAGCCTGATTTTCTAAAATTTGCTCTATGAGGTGGTACTGGGAGCTACCCCTCTGATATGCTCCACTATTAAGTCAGAATTGAGCATCTTAGATTAAGAACCTCTCACTGGCTTTCCCAGACTCTGTATGGATTGGGCTGAATACCCCATCTATCCCAAAGACCTTCCAATGTATTTGGAGTTGGAGACTGGTTTCATTCTGTCAGATTCTGTTCAAAAACATGGTTTCAGGCAGTTTTTAAATGAAACAGAGCTCTAGCAATTTCATGGTTTTCCTCTGCTATCTTGGCTTCACTCCTGTTTATCTATCTACACACACACACACACACACAAACACACACACACACACACACCCCTATCACACAAATGTGTCTCTCACATTGAATAAATAACTTAATAACTTCACATTTGTAGTCTAATATGAGCTTAAAGATTCTCTTTGTATCTGCTAATTGGTTCAGGATATATCTTTTCTGCCAAGGTGATATTTATTATTTGCTAAGAATATACCCACTCTCCCTTAGTTTGGCAAGTAATTTTTATTAAAAATACATTACATTTAACAGAGTTACTGTAAATAACATTTTCTTTAGTATCAAGCCAATTGTAATTTCTTCATTTATTAGTAAGACATGGGTGAAGTGGGCAGCTGAAGAGTTAAACTTATATCAAGTACACAAATCCTAACATAATTGACAATCTTCACTGTTTCTTATCAATATTGAGCTGTCAAAGAATAATTGCAGATGTTCCTGTTCACACATAATAATTTAAATTTAAAATTCCTCATCGAATGAAAGTTTGTCATTTAGCATGGAGGATCTATCTAGATTGCAATAGAAGATTGACCATCATTTTTGGCTCTGGTAGAGAATGCATTTTCTGTTAGTGTCAAACTGTCTAGCTACATGTTAGGAAAGTAATAAATAGGGTGTAAAAATGGTATAAGTTGTCTGAAAAGGATATATGGGTTCTTTTCCTTCTTCTTTAGGGCTGGCTACCTGGAAATTGAAGTGAGATGAATGTAGTGCAACAGTTGTCTCTCTTCCCATCTCAAATAAAAACACTGGTTATTTTATGGGCTTGGGGATTGGCTTCTTTCATCTGCTTTTATCCTTTGTACATCTCATTCAGTTGCCTACTCTAACTCTCTTTCTACTATAATTCTTACACTGTATATTCAAGAAGACATCCCCATGACCATACATCTACATTGTGCAGTTGATAAACTATTGTGTTTGACATTTGGAAGAACTAAGTCCAAATCCTGACTTGGACATTTATTAGCTATGTGAGCTTGGGGAAATCTTTATTCAGTTGTAAAACTAAGATAAAATATCTATTTCATGACGGGTTGTTGTGAAGATCAAATAACATACCATATCGCATTGCAAACCTTATCAAACAACTTATGTTTTCTCTTTGTTGTTTACCTTTTCAGGCTTCTCTTGAGATTTGTATTTTAAAATCAAAATTTCTGTTTAGCTCTGGTCTTTTCATTATCCATTTCTCCCATGAAAAATTGTCCTTAGTTCTGCCAGGGAATCAATATATAATAGTAATCCAACCTTCTTTGCCTTCTGAAATATCATTTGCTAAAAACCCAGATTCTTTTAATGTAGAAGCTGATAAATTCAGTAAAATCATGATTCTGACTATTCAATATTTGAATTGTCTCTTTCTAGCTGATAATAATATCATCTCCTTGAACTAAGAAATTGTAATTTGGCTATAATATTCATGGGAGTTTTTATTCTGGGATTTCTTGCAAGAGGCAATCAATGGATTCTTTAAATTTTTACTTCATCCTCAGCTTCAGATTTGTTTTCCTTGCTAATTTCCTTGATAATTATTTGAAAGATGATATCTAGGCTCTTTAAAACAATCTGTTTTTTAAATAGTTCAACAATTATTAAATTTTCTTTCCTTGATCTGTTTTCCAGTCAGATGTTTTTCAAATGAGGAATTTTACATATTCTGCTATTTTTGATTCCTTTGATTGATGTCTTGATATCTTATAGAGTCATTAGCTTCCACATGCCCAATTCTAATTTTTAAGAAATTATTTTCTTTAATGGGATTTTGTACGTTCTCTATTTGGGTAATTCTGCTTTTCAAGGAGTTGTTTTCTTCTTTTTGTGCCTCCTTTTCTATATAGTAAATATTACTTTTAAAAAGTTGTTTTCTTTTTCTAAGTTGATTTTTTTCCCCCATAAAGTTCTTTCATGTGTCTCATTTTTTTTTTTTTCATTTTTTTCTTCCTACCTCTCTTATTTGATTTTTAAAATCTTTTTTGTCAGCTCTTCCATTAGGACTTTGTGTGTCTGAGATATCCATATTTCTTTTTGAGGCTTCAAATGTAGCTGTTTTGACATTGTCCTCTTCTGAATTTGTGTTTTGATCTTCCCTGTCATTATAGTAACTCTCTGTGTTTAGAACTCTGTTGTTGTTTGCTAATTTTAAAGTTGATATCTCTTCCTGTGGTACGGGTGGAACTGTTTCAAACTTCTTGCATTGTGATGTGAGGGAGCTCATTACTGGCTTTATACAGGAGGGCCTCAGCAACTGGCAGTTCATGAACTGTAGCCATGGCAACACTGAAGTCTAAGAACTAATACAGCTGGATGCACTGAGGCTTCTTACCCTGCTAGAGCTGAGCACTAGCTTGTTGCACTGGGGCTGCAAGTCTTATAACTTACCTGCTGGTTTACCTCAGTTGCTAATCTGTGCTGGGGCTATGAGCCTCCCCTGGTTTTTTCAGATACCACCTGTCCTTGATTGTGTTTCCTTTTCACCAAATTACACGCATATTTTTTCTTAAAGTTCTACGTTATCTTGAAGAGAAAAATTCTTTTACTCTTTTTGTAGGATATATTGCTCCAGAATTCAATTTGAGGCATGACTTAAAAGTTGTTCTGAGGGAAACTGAGGAGAATCCAACAATTGCCTGTCTGTTATCTACCATTTTGACTACACCTCTTGTCCACTTAAATTTAGAGCTATACAAATGCTAACCATAATTATTAGCTATTTTAAAATCCATTTTCCTTTGAAATTCTTCTTTGTGAAGTATGGAACTTTTAGAAAAGCTATTATATTTAGCTAGCCTGGGAATAAACTATGCTGCATGAGCCATCCAAACTGTTTATACCCTTACCCTCTATTTTATCACCATACATATTCCTTTTCCATCACCAATTCCTTTCTTAATTCTTACATAGGAGTACTATCAAGTGAATACTGATTTCTTTTGGAAAGCATGCATATATATTGTTGTAGGTGTGTGACTTATATAGATCATTGTCACCTCTTCTCTAAGCATTATAATTTGAGCAATCTTCCCATTGCTTCTGAAGAATCACTCACCCTTCTCTCTACTTCTCAATCCTGTGACTATACCCAAGAAACCACCCTTCCTTAGTTACCACCAGAAGATATATGTTGCTAAACTCCTTGAAGGCAGAAAGTCTCTCTTTTTAAATTTGTATACATTGTGTTCAGCACCATGCATTATCACACAATAAGTATTCATAAATGATATGAAAAAATATTCACTGATTTATTAATGTCTTATTCTTGATAAATGATCTGATATTATTGATCACACTCATTAGACCATGAGTTCCTAAAGTACAATAACTGGACAGTGTCTCACTTACATTCCTAGCATTAAGCAATATCCCTGCAACATAGCAGATGCTTATTAAATGCTTGCTGACTGGATACTTCTTTTTTGGATTGTTCCTCATTTGTTTTTCTTTACACTTATAACTTTTTTTTTCCTGTGAAATTCTCTTTTGACAAAAAGTTGCAACTCTATGTCACCCATGAATTTTTTCATTGCCCTATAGGTGACTTACAGCTTGAATCCTTTGAAGATAGGGACTTACAGGACTTCCTGGAAAATTATTAGAATTACAATGATAGTCTTATGCTTCACACATGAATTTGAGGTTCTTTATAAAACATGTTGAATGTTATTTAATGACTGCAAGAATTTAGATAAATTACTTAATCCTGCCTTTGTCAGTTTCCTCTTCTATAAAATTAAAATAATAATATTATATTGATTTTTATCTTGTTTTAATTGAGAAGATAAATGATTCATCAATGACTAACATCTGTATATAATCATTTCCCATTTGGTAATTACTCTGTCAATATTATTTATTCCAACTCTTCCAATATATCCAACACTTTTTCTTTAAGAAAATATTCCTGATATTTTCCATGTGATCATCTGCAATCTATAAAAATTTAGTGTAACCATATATTTTCATATTTGAGCTGTGTATTCCATCCTGTATTTCATTATTTCCCTCATGCCAACTTCATATTCAAGTTATCATATATGAAAATCTATATTGATTTAATTTGTTCTTGGTTGTAATCAAGTTCTTTATAGAAATTCTCTATTTTTAATGCAATAGGCATTTTATGAAACATATTTCAATGTTCATAAGAGATCTTTAGTGAATTATTTTCATGAAAACTGGAACCAAATGATCTACAATATTATTTCTTATTTACTTTGGATGCTTGCTAAAGTCAATTCCAATTTATTTTTCATTCCATGGAGTAATTATTAGACTTCCTTTTATTTAGATAAAATTTTCTTGAGTCTTGGTTTCATTTATATGGAGAATATCAACATGTATCTCATATACTTCCTTTAGTTATATGTCCATTTAGAACCATGTCTATTATATTGCAAGTTCTTTGAGGATGGGGATTCTTTTGTGCCTCTTTTTGTATTTTTAGCACGTTGCACGGTACTTGGCACAAGAGAGACACAAAAATATTGATTGATTAGACAAGAAGAAAAAAGAAAGGATAGAAACAAATCTATAATTATACTGGCTTAAGAAAAACTCTCTAGTGAAGAAATTTCTTGTATTAATTCAGGTTATCACCTTCAATATAATATGTAGTTTTATAGCATTGTCTAGAACACTGAGAGGAATCCCAATGGGCTTTATCAAATGCAGGCTTTCCAATGCTATATTTATTTCAAGAAAAAAAATGAAACCACATAGGACAAATTAGTTAACTGTCTTAACGTTTTTAATGATAGAATAAATAAGTAGGTAAGAGGGAAAAAAAAAGAAGTATAGCTGGAAACCTCAATATATGTTGAGAGGTTTTAGCAATTAAAATGCATATACCTTGAGCAATGATAATTCCTTATGTAAACAGAGAATGAGTATGGAGAGGAGGGAGAAAAGGAAGAGATAGGAATGGAAAATAAGGAAGGAGTAAAGAAAGAAAGAAGGAAAAAGGGAAAGAAAAAAGAAAGGAGTAGTACTGCCAACTGGAATTCTCTAGTGTGGTACCCATTGGAGCAACTATTACTACTTACAGATTGTCATTTGCCCTTCGCTCTCAAAGTGTTACATAAATTCTAACACTTATTAACTTCAAAACTTTTTTTATTTATCTCTAAGATATAAATGATGCTGAACTTCAAGATAAAACAATATTTTGCTCTACTTATTTAACTAAATTATTCTAACAAAGTTAATGATGAAAATATTTTTGGTTAAAAACAATAATGCAATAAATCACATCCTAATATGATGAACTTATTATTGTTATATAGTGAAAAGCACCAATTTTATTCAAAATAAATGATTTCCTTTCATTTTTGTTTAAATGTTATAAAATGCCTACACTTCAAACTCTTAATTAAACTGGCAGGTGTTTTTTTGGTAGGCTAATTGATATATAATTTGATAGTAGGCAATCAGATAAGAAAATGATAATAATTTAAGTAGAGAATAGGCATTCTTCCAAAATATTTAACAGATTGTTTTACTTGTCTATTGTTCATACTCATTAAGATTTATTTATAATCAGATTAATGAAGAAAAATCTCCTCTTTTTTAGCCAATGCAATTTGACTTGGCAGCTAGAGGGTAAGGGTAAGAAATAAGAGCTTCTCCAAACCTAGTCTAAAGATAACATACCTGATAATTTAAGAGAAGCTGGGAAAGCTGTTTTTTTCTATTGCTTTCTTAATATTTGTTTGCTAGAGAATGTGATGACATTCCAAGAACTGAATACAGTTCAGCTGGGTTAAAGAGCAGAAAGTCCTGTGGAATGAAGAAAAATTGGACTGAAGAAGATGTAGGATGAAATCCTTCTTCAGATACCATCTGTTTGACTATGATCATATAATTTTATTGCCAGTTCTATCTAAGCCCATGTTTCTTCATTTGAAAAATGAGAACACTGAGTATACTGAGCTTAGTGTTATTGTGTGGATAAAATGAAATAATATCTATAAAATTCTTCATTAACATTAAAGTGTCATATATGATAACAGCTAATATTTATATAGTTCTTATTATGGGCCAGGCATTGTGCTAAGAGCTTTACATATATCACATCATTCAATCCTGACAAAAATCTAGGAGGCAGATAACATTATTATCTCCATTATACATTGAGCAAAGTGAGGCAGAAAGAGATTGGGTGGTGTGTTCTTAGTCACACAGATAATAAGTGCCAGAGACTGGATTTGAATTCAATTCTTCCTAACTCCACACCTGATAATTATTCCTGGTGCTATCAAATAAATTTAAGTTATTATGAGTAGGGTAGACTGCATGAAGATAAGAAAAAGAAGTCTTTGAAAAGGGTATTGGAAATGTAAAGGACTAAAACTCTAAAAGGTGTGCTTGAATCAGAAAACCCAGCAATTAAGGCTAATTACCTATTGGACAATAACTCTATTAGCATATGTTTGGAAAAATGGCCTTTCTCACTGTTCTGTGATGACTGGATGTTTGATGTATACAGATAATTGTAGATAAGGAATCAGGGGTGGGGTGAAAGAGGCTTGAGAATTTCACTTTGAAGCAGGAGGAGGAAAAGTAAGGTTGGTTGGCTAGCTTGTGGCAGTTTGTCTGTCTCCTTTACTTCTCCTCCTGAAGATCAAGGACTTTTATTTATTCTGACTCCAGCTATTCCTGAGGTTTCCAGGGAGCTAGCCTAGAAATTATAGGGAATGAATCATGACTAGTCTAAGAGATAAAAAGTTGGATTCTAGAGGCATGATTATTGCATAAATAGGATCTAAAAACCTTGGAATCAGAGAGATGAGAAGTTTCAGATCAAAACCAACCAATTACCTAGAATTTTTCTTGGTGTATAATAAGTTTCCTGTCACAGCAAGAGGGGCAAGTGAATGATTCTAAATAAAACTAATACCTTTTGATGAGCTTTATGAAATAAGATGATATAGCCTCAGGTTCTCAAATAAATGAAAACTATAATTTTGTTCTTCCTTAGAGCTCTTGACATATATTAGTTTTATATTCTATCAGGAATATATTTCACACAGGCCTAGGTAGTTTCTTGTACTAAAAGCCTCTGTCAAAATAGACAGTCAACATTTTTCTGTGAGGGCATAACTTCAATGGTCAAAAAATAAGCAAATAAATAAATAAATAAATGTACACACACATATATACATACAAAAACAAATGTTCTATAGCTAACTATATCTGTTCATATATTCATGGTGCTTCATTTTTATGTTGTATTATTCTCACTTCAATATTTACCCCTTGCTTGTTTGGTAAATCATTATTTGCTTAAGGAATGAAGAGAAAGTTGGCATGGACTGGGATTTGCCTCATTTATTTACATTTGTAGTATAAATGTGTAACATTCTATTAAATGCCAGCACACAGATAGTAAGCTTACCATCAAAGGCAAATAGTCATGACATTTATAGATAAAGTCTCATAGAAATTGAAATTTTCTTACATATTTCAAAACACACTGGATTACCAAGGGTAAGATTGACCCACAAAATTCTCTAAGATTATAAATTAGAGAGAAGTTGATAATCTGAATTAAAGGAAATCTTCTAGAAAAATTATGTGATTCACAGTCTTATAGACCTTGTGTAACTAGTTTTAGCTTGGTTGAATGCATACATTGAAGCTAGAATTGTAGATTTATTTGAAATGAATCTTTTTGTGCTTGTATTGCCTAATTTTAAAGGTTTAACCATATCAGTATTTTGCTCCAAATACTACTTTTGTCCATCTCATTTAGTACTTATTTTTGAGATGTTCTGTTTAATCTTGATTCCACATACCAATTATATTTCAATTTTGGACTCTCATTCTTTCTGTTCCCCAAAAAGGGAAAAAAAAAAACCATAATCAAAATTCTATGCTCATTTGTTTATTGTTATTATTATTATTATTTTAAAAGAAGTAGGTTATTTAGTAGAACAAAATGAAAACCTAAAGATACTTTTCCAACAAGTCTCTAAGACTCTCTGTTTTGGTCTCTATCTCTCTTTCAGTCTCACCACACACACACACACACACACACACACACACACACACACAAACATACATGTTAAATATCATACAAAGTTTCTTGAAAGTTATTCCAGCAATGTTAAGATGCTATTCCCCCCTCCCCCATCTAGTTCATGAAACTCTTCAAATGAATCCAAGGATCACCCGGGGATCAAGAATTAAAAAAAAACAACAACAACAACAACAAAAAAAAAACAATGTATATGAACAAGCCAAGATGGCAGAGATTAGACAGGTCTCTGTCTGAGCTCTTCCTGCATTCTTTCAGGTCAATATCACAGCAAGCCTCTAAATTGGTTTTGGAATGACAGAACCCACAAATATTTGAAATGTAAAAAAAACATTTCCAGAAGAAGATATTTTGAAAGAACTTCAGAAAAGATCTGTTTCAATTGGGCACAGGGTGAGGTAGCCAAGTGCAGGCAAGCACAGGGACCTGGGATAATTTCTGTTATTTTTTTTCTTGGAACCTGATCATATATCGGGGAATAAAAATCTCAAAATCAAATATGGAAAAATGGAAGTAGTAACTGCATAATTTTTTAGATCACGATACACTAAAAATCACATGTAATAAAAGACCAGGGAAAAATAAAGCCAAAAAGTAATTGGATTCTAAATAACCTAATTCTAAAAAATGAGTGGATACACAACAAATCCCAGACACAATCAATAATTTGATCCAAGAGAATGACAATAAGAGACAACATGCCAAAATTTATGGGCTGTAGTCAAAGGAATTCTTAGGGTAACTTTTATGTTTCTAGATGCTTATTTGCATAAAATAGAGAAAGAGAAGATCAATGAATTGGAAATAGAACTAAAAAAAGCTAGAAAAATAACATATTTAAATTCCCAATTAAATACCAAATTTGAAATTCTTAAAATAAAAGTGAAGATTAATACAATCATTTAGCTTTTCAAACTTCCTAAATTTTACTCTCTGTATTGTAATGTTTGGGCTAGCTTTCTGGAACTTCTTCAGATGGGCCTTGATTTCATCAGGATAGACACCACAAGAATGGTCAAGAGTAGAGTCTAGATTCTTTATCCTGGCTCAGTCTTGATCTTAATGCAGGAGGCATGAGGGTCATCACAAGGCTGGTCAAAGATAGATTATCTATCTTCCAGTCCTTCTTAGCCCTTGTATACATTAATATAATTACATCATTACTGATTACATATGAACTTAGAGAACCATTACATCACCATATTAAGTACTAAATATACATATGAACTAGAGAACCATTATCTCATCAATTCCACTGAGTTCATAGCTTGTTTCAAGTATACTTCTACAGAGTTCCAGCCATCTACAGGGAAGAAATCCCACAAGGAAAATACTAAGTTGTGAAACTCCAGAACTACAATATCAAGGAAAAAATAATGCAAGGAGTACTACCAAATTCCTTCTAGGATAAAAATATGGCTCTAATACCTAACCAGGAAGAACCAAACAAAGAAAATTACAGAATAATCTCCCTAATTAATATTTATCCAAAAAATTAAATAAAATACTGCAAACAGATTGTGGCAACATGTAGCAGGATAATAAACAATAACAAAGTGGGAGTTACATCAGGAATGCAGGGCTGGTTCTATATAAGGAAAACTATTACCAAACTTAATCATATAAATAACCCCCCCCCCCAACAAAAAACATATGATACTCTCAATAGATCCAGAAAAAAGCTTTTGACAAAATATAACACCTATTCTTATTAAAAGCATTAGATAACCTAGGAAGAAAGATAACTTTCCTTAATAATCAGTATCTATCTTAAATCAACATCAAGTATTATTTTTGTAAAGGAGAGAAGCTGGACACATTCCCAATAAGATTGTGTGTGATACAAGAATGTATTATCACCACTATCACCACTATTATTCAACAAATATTTGTTTCAGCAATAAGAAAATAAAGATAACTTAAAATAAACAATGAGGAAATAAAACTATCACAATTTGTAGATGATATACTCAGAGAATTCTAGAAAGTCATCCAAAAAAACAATGACACTGGAATGAATTAACAGCTTTAGCAAAGTTGCAGGATATAAAATATACCCATATCAGTCATCACTTAAGTAATTAAGTAATTAAGATTAAGTAATTTTACCAAGTGACCAAAATCGAATTTGAAACAAATCTGATCAAGCCATTTCTCTACATTTCTCTACAAAGGAATACTGATACTTTTCAAAACAATGGCACTTTTTCTTCTTGAATAGTTTTGAAGAACAATAAATCTTTATAGAATGCTTATCTACTTGCAATGTAAGAATTTCTATAAGTTATTTAAAAACACAAAATTAATTGTCAGGTAAAATGGGAACATGTTATCTTGTTTATTATTTGAAAGGGAAGATTATGCAATAATCAATTTTTATAATAATATAAAAATATTTTCAACTAAAAATTTTGCAGTTTGGTTTGAAGACAATTCTGTAATAGCCTACATTTTACTTAAATGTGTTTTTTAATATTGTAATTGTGTATAAACTTGTGTGTAAAATTGTGTGTGTGTGATTAAACTTCTTTATCATACTTTCTCAAATAGAATTATTGAATCTTATAGTTTCAAGGGACCTCTGAGTCCATTACAGCTAATTTGTACCTGAATAGGAAATCCTCCCTATAACACATGACAAATTGGTTATTTAGTATTTGTTAAAAAATTCCCGTGAGGAAAACTCATAAATGCTAAGATAGACCATTCTCCCTTTTGACAGCTCTAAATTTTAATATATTTTTTTCTTTATACCAGATAAATTTACTTCTATAGCTTATGCTCATTTCTCTTGGTTCTACATTCTGGATCCAAAAATAAGTCATAATGGTCTTTCACATTGAAACATTCTAATATTAGAATTCATCTCAACAGAAAAAATAGCACTAAATTTCTTGCTTCTTCCATCTTTAGATTCTCTTCTTGTTGTGTTGCTATGTTGGCTGAGCAGATTTTTCAAAAATCATTCTATGAAATAGGAAATATCAAGCTAAAACCAGACAGGGGAAATTTTATCAGTAGTTATATCCATGAATACAAAGTACTCATTAAATAAATGTGAAAAATAACTTTATTATGGCAACATTAAATTGATTTGTTTATCAAAATATATCAACGTAAATTGGCTTTCTGTGACTTCTTGAAAAAAAATAATCTGTTTAGTATTATATAGCATAGTAAAAAACAAAGCTTTAAGTGATATTCATTCTCCTATTTTAATCCAAAGGATAAGATTACTTCGTTATATCAGAAGACTTTATTAGAAGATGTTCTTCTTTACAAGGAAATATTGATTGCAAATTGCATTTTTCTTTTTGTTTTAGTAATATTATAAGCTCTATGGATGTCAATAAACTAATACATATTATATATTATTATCCAGATAATTTGATTATGGTAAAAAGATTGAAGAGTAGCAAAGAGAACACTGTGCTTGGAGTGAGAGAAATTTGAGTTTTTATTCTTACAGTTGCTATTTGCATTAAGATAAGTAATGTGGCCTCTGTAAGCATGTTTCCTCATTTATAAAATGGAATAACAAGTTGTACAATCTCCTTCAAAGAGTAACTAAGATAAAATAAGATAAAATATGAAAAAAAGGCTTTGTAAATCTTAAACACATTATTTAAATGTTAACTATTGTTATTGTTCAGTCATGCCTAATTCTTTGTGACTCCATTTTAGGGTTTTCTTAGAAAAAAGTACAAGAATAGTTAGTCATTTCCATTTCTAGCTGATTTTCCAGATGAGGAAAGAAAGAAACAGGGTCCAGGGACTTGTCCAGGTGCCTGAGTTTGGATTTGAGTTTAGGTCTTCTTGACCTCAGGACAAACACTATCTACTGAACCTAGCTGTCCCTATGACTATGTGCAGGATTTTGCCAATATTAATCCATGAATTGGAGAAGCTTGTTTCTTGAAAAGGTTATGGTTCTGAAAGACTTTGGACCCCACATAGACATTATATAATTTGTTCTACTCTGCTAACCACATGGTGAGAAGATTAGTTGGAGGCAGAATTAAAATATGTTCATCTATTAGAGTTTCTGTCATTTGTCTTATGTTGACACTCTTCCTTCCACTAATGATAGTTTAAGGAGAGAAGAGAGACAGTGATATAAGGGGAGAGATATTATTATCTCCCCTTCAGAGGATGATAATTTGGCTCGTAACTATGAATATAAGTATTTGGCTTGGTATTTGTCCTTTCCTTTTACTTAAAACACTTTAAGCTAGAGGTTAAGGCCTAGTAAAATTTCAAAGATTAGGAGAAAGAAATCAAGACTTGAGGACTGGCAAGAGGTGGGAGGCATAACTATTTCTCCCCAGCTTGTGGGTTTTACATCAGATAATTATTTTGGGGTTTTGTTTTGTTTTCATAGAGTGGTAGTCAGGGAATCCAAGGGGGAAGGCAGTTAGGCTCTTCCTTTCGTTCATTATTCACAGGTTAAGAAGACTCAGGGCTAAGGTTTACAGTCGTGATTGTTGTATGCCAGATTTTGCAGGCCACCTAGCAACAAAGCCTGAGTACTGACATGCGGCAAGCCCAATGTTATCTCATTACATAATGATACCAAATTTAAATGTGAAAGTATAGGGACCAATATCATATAGAAACTGCCTTAGGATTTCCCTCCAGAAATCAGAATAGCATGCTGGAAAGTGTATGAGAAGTATGTACTTACTAATATGTCTTTAAGGTCAATATCTTTAAGGGAAACTGGATATTAGATTCTAATGGCTAATAACTGGGATGACATTCCTTAGTTTCATCATGTATAAAGTAGAGTATTGGAAAGGATTGATAAACTTTACAGTTTCACCTGTAGGATTATTCAATTCTGTGTGCATATTCCAACTTTCCATTTTCCTTTGCCTATGGAAATATAAACATAACAATGCCAGTTTTTATATTAGCACAGCAAAGATCTGTGATTTCCTGGGGAAATTCCTTCTGCACACAAAAATCATAAAGGAACAATGACTTAGTAAATAAATTCCAGAAAGTTGGCTGAAGAATACAGAGAATAAGCAACCTTTCCATAGTCATGTAGTTGTTTATGAGACAGATCCTTAAAGGAAAAAAAAAAAAAAAAGTAAAGGAGAAAACATCTTGTAGATATCTATTTTTTTTGACAGAGTCTTTGAGCAGGTAAAGGAGAAAAAAGAAAAAAAAAGCAAAATAAAAACTAGTTGGGAATTTTGTAACAATTGAGTAACACTTTGAATAAACAATTTGAATGAATATAGTTTTCCTTTAACAAAATCCAAATGCTAGATTGTGATTTTCTCTTTAAAATGTAATGTTCTCTGTTGAGGTTTTTTTGGGGTGTCTGGAGGCAGCCTTAATTTCAGTTTAGTAATCACAGACAGGTGTTAAAGTCCAAAACCTTTATTGTCTCTTTCAAAGTATTGTCTCCTTTCCTGGGGCCTGGTTAGATTTCTTAGAGGCCTATCTCTCTCCTTGATTCTGAGAGCTCTGCCTCCTTCTCGGCCTTCTGAATCTCTCCAAATCCAAAAGTTTATGCTTCAGCCTCTAGCCACCATAAAGGTGGACAATGGAATGAATCTGTCTCAGCCTCCAAGAGCTTCTAGCTCACTTGTTTTTTCTGGCCCTGAGAGCTTCTAGTTTATATGCCCCACACTGAGTAAAAACCAATCATTACATCACTAGGAAACCATTATTTGTTGTAGGATTAAATTAATGCTAAACTAGATTTAACCATTGTGTCCTCAATTCCACTGACTTAGTACCTTGTAAGAATCCTTTGTTTCGAGTTCAGAGTTCTGGCCCATAAAACTAGATGGATGTGATTTCTTTTTAATAGTCTACTCAAATAAAATTTAGCTTTATCACTAAGGAATTTCAACTATTTTTGAGAATAATGGTATAACTGAGAACAAGAAAGTAAAAGTGACTCTCCTAAGCTCATTAACTTCTCTTATTTCAAGTCATGGGAAGGAATGGATTCAAAGAAGAAAGGAAGTGAGGAAGAAAGGGGGCAAAAGAGAGAGGGAAGGAAAAAGAGGAGTAAAAGAAGAAGAGGGACTAAAGAAGGAAAAAAGGAAGTTTAAAAAAGATTGGAGAGTGGTCTAGCATAGGTTTCAATTTCAGATATGAGGAGATACAAACTTGTATGAATTACATACTTGCAATGTATTCATATTAAAGGGATCACAGGTCTTTAGACAGGGAATTAATTCATTTTGAACATTCAGAATACAAACAGAGATAAAAGTACTTCAATGACATTTATTCAGCAGACAATCACTTTTCCAACTATTAGTTATCAGAAGAGTCATTGGGTCTCAACTACTTGGGCATTTACTCTCCATTGTCTTTACACATAAAAGTCACATAGTGAGAAATTGTTTTATTTCTACAAAGAAGAGTTTTCATAGTTAAAAACTGATCTAAGGTGCTGAAACTTTATTTCATTCATTGTGCTGGGCTATTTTTTTTTTTTTTCATTTATGATCCAATTTGAAGAAAACCATATAACTCACATGAATTAATTTCTAATGGAAAAGTTTTATAAAATAACTCCCTTAACAATCTTACTTCCCCTCTCTTCCCATTGCTGAAGGGTAAGGACAATATATAAGACATTATATATCAAATAAAATAACGTTTAGTTTCTCTTATGCATCATCTATCAGAAACAAATGTACATGGGACAAAGAAAAATCGTATGAGCTTTTCCTGTTCTTAGAATTTCAAATTAATAAAATGTACTAAGGTGGAGGAAAATGATAGCTTTTCAGTCAATAAAACATAGCATTTCAGAAATACAATCTTAACTTTCATGTCTTATTCTAAATAGAGCAGAATTCAAATGTGGCATGAAGTTGTTAGAAAATAATTCTATTTCATAGGCTGAATGTAATGAAGTATTCTCTTTATCTCACTTTCTCTTCAAGAAGAGTTAATAAGAGAAAATTGTTTTACTCAATTCAAATACTGACAATATGATCTGTCCCTGAGCTGTCCTCCCAATACTCAATTCTTTATCAGTTTATATAGTTCTAGTTAAAAGGCATTGAGCTTTGTGACAAATATAGCTATCCCTAAATCAAAGAATATACTTAGGACATTTGAAGGGGAATGATATATGTTTCTATGGAAGACATTGTAAACTCTTAAAAAACTTTTAAGAATGACAGATAACAGCTACATTAAGATAACACACACACACACATACTCATACACACACTTCAGTTATTACAGTCAGAAATCTATACAATAGATACAATAACATGTAAGTTAGATAATGAAAATGTTGAAGGCACAAGTATGACATGACAAACAACATAAAAATGTAATATTGCATTTGGGCTTTCCCTTTTTTTCTGTGAAAAGAAGGGTCAAAGAAAGGATGACCTGTGTTTCATTTCTGGTCAGGAGACACAATTTGTATAATACCAAAGTATTTGCATTAGTTTCAATTTGAGAAAGATATACCTTGGGTATTCACTCCTTTATTCAATTGGGAAGGATTGTTACTCATTTTAATGTGTTTTCTCTGGGAACTATTACCTTTTAGCCCCAAGTTCTTAGGAGTAGCAAAGTCATTAACTGTCATATGTCAAGATTTTCATTTTTGCTTAATTGCCTCTGTAACTGTCTCCATAGTCTAAATGAATAAATGGAAATGGGAGTAAACTATTTTCAAATGATATAGCTGCCATACTTCAAGGAATATATATTCTAAGGTTATGCTTTCTGATTATTACTGTAATTTTTTTAAGTTAATGTAAAAAAGGCATATGGTGTGCTTAGGGTTTTTATTTATCCTAAGACAGGATAAATAAAAGGAAGAACTGTATATAGTGATAGGCTCTGAAAATAGTAACTAGTACTGCCAACAATAACAACAAAAACAATAATAAAAAGATCTATGTTGTACAGTGTGGAAAACACTTTTGTTTCATTTTGTCTTTAGTGACTTTGGAATAGTGTGTGATTATCATCAGTGGCCTCATATTTTCCTTCACCAGTGACAGTGATAATTTTATAAAATATACAAATTCTTTGATTTTGGATTGGATCCATGTTTGTCAGAGCTCACCACCATTTATTTGCAACACTATCATTTGCGAAGAGGTGTTCAATTTGATTTAATAGCATGCCAACCTGATCGGTCTGCTAGACTTTCCATTATTCCACATTATCCAAATTGCACTTGAATTGGAGTCAGAAAACCAAACTTTGAGTGTCATATTCACCATTTAACAAATGTTTGACCTTGAACAAATAATTTAACCTAAATAGATTCAGTTTTGTCATTTACAAAATGCGGAAATTGTACTGCAGTTAGTTGGACACTGAAATTTCTTCCTCTAGTTCGGATTCTTTGATTTTTAAATAAACATATAATATGTGAACAACCTACTTCAAAAGACTTTTGCTATATTTAGAGAAAATACAATTGAAATGCTTTAGAATAAAAATGCTATTAAATATTTTTACTTTTGCTTTTATTTCTGCTATTTCTTTTTACAGTTATGCTTTTTAACCTTGTGATGTTCACTATTATTTTGTGGGTCAATATCTGTGACCCACTTCACCCAAATCACTTGTTTTAGATGCCATGTCAACATCCTCAGAAACCATATCAACATTCCAGAGAAGGTGATATTTTTTTCCTATTGTCTCATGATATAAACATCAGGTATCTAATAGTAGTGGATATATATATCAACATTTAGCTTGATTTTCTTAATGAAAATATGAAATGCTTTTATTAGTTTCACTAAGTTAATTCTCAAATCCTACAAATCAAAATAAGACTTCTTCACTTGTAATATACAAAGAATGGGAGAAATAGTTCACCAAGTAAAGCAGCTCACATTTGGCTGAAGATCATCTTTATATTACGTGTTCTTAGATCAAAGATTTTTAGAAAAAGCATTTATTATAGTTCCATATTTATAACTCATGCTTCTTGGAATAGAACCATCAAATCACAAAAAATAAAGATTATTCAGTTTGAGATCAATTTAATAAACATTTCTTTAAATAAGTAGTTGTTCCTGGTATTTCTTACAGATTAAATATTAAAAATATTTTCAGAAGGGTTGAAATAGTTATTAATATTATTTTCAACTCAATTTTGCTATATTGATTTAAAAATAGAAGTTTATTGGAACTCAACACCTGAATTAAGATAATTTAAATTTTAAAAACAACTTAAGTAATTGCATAAACATTCAGAAATCTATGCAATAAATATAACATAAAAGTTGGTTAATGAAAATAGATGAATGGAAAACAAAATAAAAATAATATAATGTTGCATTTATGGGACCCTTGCTTTCTATGAAACGATGGCTGAAGATCATTTTCTTATTCTTCTTCCTTAACCTTCTTCTCTTTCTACTTTTCTTCACCCTTTTCCTTTTTGTTTTCTTCATTGTACTTTTTACTGCTATTTTCCTACTTTTAGTCCTGCCACAGTTAGTTCCTTTTTCCCCCCATTCCACTGGTATGGACCATCCTCATATCTCTTTAGTGAAGCAGTAGCTAAAAAACCCACAGTCTCTCCATGGTCAATTAGAAAGAGTCGAGACTGAAAACAAGTACATTCATTTGAAGGTAGGAGGAAAGATGCATCAGTTGTATAGTTTAAGTTTAAGAGGCACATACTACTTAGTATGTAAGAGAAGCCTATTGTAAATGGCCAGGTTTCTCAGTGAGGCAGATCAGATTCAGTTTGAAAGGTAGTCAATCAATGATACAAACAAACTTGCACAGTTGGAAGCAGAGGCTGAAAATATAATTTATATTCCAGCAGCAAACAGGAGATATTTGTTAAAAAGAAAACTTGCCACTCTACTCCACGAGTGTGCTCTCAGGTAAAATGATACATTAGCAATTAATTCTCTCCCTCAATTCCTTTATTGTACATGAAGTAATTGATGCATGTGCACAAATATATTGTGAATTTTATTTTTACTCAAATGGTCAATGGTATGTTTTGATCAATATAAAATGGAGATGAAGAAGGAGAAAAAACAAATTCATTCTGCTAAAAAAAAATCATTTTTCTCTAGCAGTGGCATAGTCATTCAACTTATATTTTTATATTTCAGTAAATTATTTTCCTCTCACTGCTTAACAAAAAGCACACATAGACACAGACATAGATACAGACACAGATCAACCCTCACAAAAAACAACCAAAAAACTCAACAACAAATAACAAATAGCAGACACAAATCCTTGTACATTTTGTCTGGATAATTTTAATATTTTCCTAATATCATTATATAACCAAGGATAAATTTGCAACTTTTTGTACATAGCTGATACATTTATGGATGTCCCCTATCTCTCAGAAGGATAATTTAATGTAAAGAAACTGATCTTAGACAATTTTCCCTTCAAGTCAAACATCTTGCTCTTTAAATAAACATTTTACTTAAAATTTAAAAAAGAAACTAAAAGTAAAAGAAAACTAACTCATCTCATTTCAAGCTAGAAGATACAATTTCTATATCACTTGTATATCTGCATTCATTTCACTTACAATTAATAAATATAAAATGCAATTGACATAATACAGCTCTGCAAAAAATGTAATAATCCCTAGGTGCTGAAAAAAATAAAATAAAAAGAAAAAAAAGAAAAAAATTTCTTTAAAACATTATATGTTTTCATGGAATTGCCTATTTAATATTTAGAAGGATTATATTTGATTTAAAGAAACAAATGTGACCCCAATTATGTGCCTAATTCATTAATAAACATATATTATCACTCAGTATTTTATCTACCTTTGGTTTTATCTCAGGGTTTTGTTAAGGCCACATCTTTTCTATTTCCTTATTATTGTTTTTTGGGGTATAAAATCATTATTATCTTTCAATTTACAAATAATAATTTTGTTTCTTTTCTCTTTCCCCCTACATTAATGAACAAAAGGAGTAAAATATAGTAAATAACAAATAATGTAGAGCTATAAATTGGTCTAGCCAGTCTTGAAAACAATTTGGAAATATACCCCTAAAAGTTACTAAAAAAGGCATAAAATTCTAATTTATTTCAAATCTTTTTCAGAATTTGACTCTTCAAGAGCATGTGCAAGATTTTCATTCACTTCATTAAATGCTAAAAATCTATAGACATTCTTTTTTTATTTCAATGTTATTTGAGTTACAGAAATATTGCTTTTGACACTTTTATATAGTCAAACAGACTTCATTGGTCAATAACTGTAGAGTCAAGAACATGAGTTCAAACTGGACCTTAGACATTTCATAGCTGTGTCCCAGAGCAAGCTACTTAACCTCTTTTTGTCTCAGTTTAAAAGACAAAAACAAAAACAAAAACAAAAACAAAAACATGTAAAATGGAGATCAAAATATCATCTACTTTTCAAGATGGTCATGGGGATCAAAATGAAATGATATTATGTTATGATCCTTATTTTATATATGGAGGGAGTACTTTATGGATTATTAGAGACAGAATTGATGTTCAAAACAAGACCAAAACAGAATGTAAAAGAGAAAAGAGATATTTTGATTTATGTAAAATGAAAAGTATTTATATGGCTAACAAAAATGCAACAAAAAAGGAAAAGTTTTGAAAAAATGCAAATATTAAATAACTGATTATAATGTGAGTTTCTTGAGATATTGCAATAATTTTTGCCTTTCTTTTTAGCTCCAGTATTTAGCACAATAGGGTATATAGGGTCTTCAGGAAAGACTAACAGTTCGACTCTGAAAGCTTTCCAAAGCGTTAGAGCCGATCAACTTTAGCTGTGGCCTTCTCATTCAACTTTCACATAAGTCTGTAAGAAACATTTTTTTAAAAATGAATTTATTTATTTAAAACTTAAATGTAAAATAAGCAAAAAATAATAGAAAAAAGAAAGACAGGAAAAATTTTTTTAAAAATGTTGCTGTGTGCCCCAGTCAAGAAGATTCAAAATATATAACAAGAAACTTCAATTTCAGGAAAGCATATATAATAATAGAACAAATTGTATTCATAATGTCCAACTTTCTTTTCTTCCTTGTAGCTTTTCTTTTATTTTCTGATGTACATTTTTTACTTTATTTTTTTTTCTTTCTTTTCTTCTCCCTCTCTCTTTCCCCCTTCCAAAGATGGCTTTTAAGTAATACACACATACATACACATATGTGTATGCACATATACATATATACACAATACATATGCATGTAAACATAAATACAAATATACCTAAAACAATATTAATATGGAGATATATAATAGATTTCTTGCTTAATTGAATCATTTTAAAATTTGACTTTGTCTGAGATCAATGATTCATGCCTCTGATTTTTTTTCCCCTAAAATACATTCTTGATCATTGTTGTGTTTGTATATATCTCTTATTTCTTTTGCTTGCTACCTCTACTATTGGATAATGTGCCTTTCCATTATTTAACCTCCTCCTTACAGTCCCTTATCTTATCCCTACTCCTACACTTTCCCTCCCTCTTTATCTCTTTTTTAGTAACAAATATACCCAATTCCACTACTGTTAATCTACACACTTTTCTATGTCCCATTTTAGCCTATTCCCTCCCGCCTTCTTTCTTTCTTTCTTTTTTTAATAGCTTTTTATTTACAAGCTATATGCATGGGTAAGTTTCAGTATCTACACTTGCAAAACCTTCTGTTCCACTTATTCTCCTCATTCCCCCCACCCTTCCCCCAAATGGCAGGTAAACTATCCTCTTTTCTTCTAATTTATGAATATTATCATTCTTTATGTCTAGATCATGAGCCCATTTTGACCTTATCTTGCTGTTCAGTGTTAAGTGTGGATCATTGCCTAGTTTCTGCCATACTAATTTCCAGTTTTGCCAGCAGTATTTGTTAATACATGTTAAATATGTTAAAATATATGTTAAATACAATATATGAATACATATCCATACAGTTATTTTGCTGCACAAGAAAAATCGGACTTAGAAATAAGGTACAATTAACCTGAGAAGAAAATCAAAAATGCAAGCAGGAAATAAAAACAAACAAACAAACAAACAAACAAAACAGTGAATTAATCATAATATAGTATTATTGTTGAAGTATATAATGATCTCCGGGTCTTGCTCATTTCACTCAGCATCAGTTCTCTCCAGACCTTTCTGAAGTGATCCTGCTGGTCATTTCTTACAGAACAATACATAACATTCATATACCACAATTTATTTAGCCATTCTCCAATTAATGGGCATCCACTCAGTTTCCAGTTTCTGGCCACTACAAAGAGGGCTGCCACAAACTTTCTTGCACATACAGGTCCCTTTCCCTTCTTTAAGATCTTTTTGGCATATAAGCCCAGTAGCAACACTAGTGGGTGCACAGTTATACAAAAGCTTTTTAATTTCATATAGTCAAAATTTTCTATTTTGTGAGCAATAATGATCTCTAATTCTTTGGTCACAAATTCCTTCCTCCTCCACAGGTCTGAGAGGTAAACTCTCCTCTTTTCTTCTAATTTATGTATATTATCATTCTTTATGTCTAGATCATGAACCCATTTTGACCTTATCTTGCTGTTCAGTGTTAAGTATGGATCATTGCCTAGTTTCTGCCATACTAATTTCCAGTTTTGTCAGCAGTATTTGTCAAATAGTGAATTCTTATCCCCAAAGCTGGGGTCTTTGGGTTGCCAAACACTATATTATTAAAGTTATTGACTATTTTGTCTTATGAACCTAAGCTATTCCCACTGATCAACTACTCTATTTTTTAGCCAATACCAAATGGTTTTGGTGACTGCTGCTTTATAATATAGTTTTAGATCTTGTACAGCTAGGCCACCTTCATTTCATTTTTTTTTCATTATTTTTCTTGAAAATCTTCATCATTTGTTCTTCCAGATGAATTTTCTTGTTATTTTTTCTAGGTCATTAAAATAGTTTTTGGGGAGTGTGATCGGTATAGCACTGAATAAATAGATTAGTTTAGGTAGTATTGTCATCATTACTATAATCATTCAATCTATCCAAGAGCACTATTTTTCCAATTGGTTACGTGTTTTTTTGGTGACTTTATTTGTTGGGAAAGTGTTTTATAGTTTTGCACATATAGTTCCTAACTTTCCCTTAGTAGATAGATTCCTAAATATTTTATGCTATTAGCAGTTACTTTAAATAGAATTTCTCTTTGTATCTCTAACTGTTGGATTTTGTTAGTGATATATAAGAATGCTGATGATTTATGTAGATTTATTTTGTATCCTACAACTTTGCTAAAATTGTGGATTATTTCTAATAACTGTTTAATAGAATTTCTGGGATTATCTAAGTATATCATGGTATCATCTGAAAAGAGTGATAATTTTGTTTCCTCATTACCTACTCTAATTCCTTTAATCTCTTTCTCAACTCTCATTGCCAAAGTAGCATTTCTAATACAAAATTGAATAATAATGGTGATAATGTGCTGCGATGACCTTTTTAGCACCCTTAATACCTTAAAATCAGGTATTCTAAGACGGATTCAGGATAAGCAAAAGTCTTTATTCTTGGTCTTCAGCAGTAGAATCAAGGGGAATGGACCAGTAAGATCTCTGTGACCTCACCTCTTCCCCTCTCCATGCAGAAGTGACCCTGTCTAGTCTCACTTCACCACCTAGTCCCTCTCACAATTCTTTGTATATACCAAACAATTGGGCCAGCACAGGATAGTGAAAAAGGTCATTTTCCAAACATATTCTTATAAAGTATTGTCCAATCAATAATTTGCCTCAAGTGCTTGATTGTGCCACTTCAGTGTATTGACTCAAGGGTTTCAGCCCTTCACATATCCTGCTTTCTTTTGTTTTAGAACACAGGTAGTCACTCCATCCCCGACTTCTCAGGGAGGTGAGAACCCTAAAAAGGAGGTGATCACACCCTCTCTGACTTCTCAGGAAAGGAGGTGAAAACACTGAAAAGAAGGTGATCACTCCCCCCCTACCGACTTCTCAGGAAGGGAGGTGAAAGTACTAAAAAGGAGATGATCTTGCCCTCCCTGACATCTCAGCAAAGGAAATGAAAAGCACCAAAGGGAAGTGGGAATTGCTGGTGGGTTTCTGGGCTGAAAGGTCTTATGAGAAACAGGTATGCACAAACCCATCAGCATGAGAGGTATTACAGAAGCACATAGCAAGAATGCACAGGCTATTAGAGATGACTCTCCCCACAGCCAGTGCAGGCTTAATGTTGTGTAACAAACATGAATTGCACATGCAAGAAGTAATATAACAAACAATATAAATCAACTTGTTATAAAAGATTTCCAGAAGTCCTAGGAGAGTATGTAAACAACAGTCACATATACACCTTCTTCAACAGCCAAGAGATAGTCCAAAACCAAACTAACATCCATTGCTTCACATGTCATGGAATCCAATGATCCCCACAAGTTTTTGAAGTCCTGCAACATTCTTTTTATGTGTTAGGGAATCTAATGATTCCTGCAGATTTTTAAGTCCTGCAATAGTTTTATCATTTCTCAGAAGATCCAATTATTCCTGAGGGTTTTCAAGTCCTACAACAGTCTTATCATGTCTCAGAGAATCCAATGATTCTTCAGGGTTTTCAAGTCCTACAACAATCTTTTCATGTCTCAGGGATTTTAATGATTCCTGAAGATTTTGAAGTCCAACAATTTTTGATGTCCATGGGTCAAACGCCATAACTTCCAGGGTCTTTCATTAGTGGGCACAGTTAGCAACAGAACCACCTGATGTTTCTTGAGTCTTCTCCTTTGTTTCAAGGATCTGCTCCATCTCTTTCTGATGGACAAAGCAAATACAGCTTGTTGGCACCCAACTAATTTCTTCTCCATCTGTGGAGATACAAGTAAACCCTCTCCCCCAAACAGTTAACCTATCTGGTCCCTTCCATTTACCACTTTCTGGGTCTCTCCACATCACATTATTTAAAGATAGTGGAGCTGCTCGCACTGGACACTGCCCTTCTGGTGGGTTATAAGGCCTGTCTGCTGGATCCAATGCATCTTTGTCAAAAAACAAGAAGTTAATAGTATAAAGAGCTAGATTTAGAAGTTCTCTAGGGTTACCTGTGGCTCCCACTTTCTTTTGTTTTTGGAGAAGTGTCTTAATTTCTCTGTTTCTCCTCTCTACTATTGCCTGTCCTTGAGGATTAAAAGGTATTCCAGTGGTGTGTAAAATTTTATACTGTGTACAAAAGTGTGCAAAATGTTTAGAAATATAAGCAGGTCCATTATTTGTTTTTATTGCTTGTGGCACACCCATAATTGCAAATGCTTGTATAAGGAATTCAGTGACCACTCGGGCTATCTCTTTTGCTGCTGGAAAGTGAATCCTGAAAAAGTGTCTGCCACTTGGGTAAAAGACAGACAACTAAAGATTTATAATGGGGCACATCCATTTGCCAAATTTCATTAGGTCTCAAACAATGAGGGTTCTTCTGGAGCGAGTGTAGGAGCATGAAAAGGAAGGCAAGCTGTATAGGCTTTTACTATGCTCCTAGCTTCCTCTCTTGTTATTCCAAATTGTAAATGTAAAGCTCTAGCAACCTGATGATATTTAAAATGAGATTCTTGGGCTTCTTGAAAGGAGTATTGGCCAACATGATTAGAAGGCTATCTGCCTTTGAATTACCATCAAATATAGGACCCCGGAAGTCCACTATGAGAGTGGGACATGCAAGATTACCTGGATGCTTTCTCACTTGCTCTTGAAGTTCCTTAAAGAGCTGATATATATTAGAGGTTACAAATTTTATTTGGGCTGTGACAATTCTTTGTACCACACTTACTGAATAGGCTGAATCAGATATTATATTTATATCTCCTGGACAATAAGTAAAAGCTAGAATGATTGCATACAATTCATTCTGCTGAGTGGACTGAAAAAGGAGTTCTGACTACTCTCTTTATAGTTAAGTCATGAGACTATTCAACACAAATGTTATGTTTGGATGTATCTGTAAAGATAGTTGATCCTTTAAGAGAAACTTTAGAAATTTTTTCTTCAAGAATCCATTGCCAGTTATGTAATAGTCTGGTTATCTTAAATGGAGACCCATGTGTAAAATTTGGAGCCATGGCTAATAAAATTTGCCACACTGGGATGGTTTCACAGCACACATTAATTTGTGCATTAGTATAAAAGGTATATATCTTATCAGGTCTTATCCCAGATAATTCTAGTGCTTGCTTTATAGCCCTTAATAAAATTCTAGCCACAAGCACTGGGTAAGGAGTAATGCTTTGTTCTGGTTGTTCTGGGAGGTTCACCCACTCTATCACACTGTCTCCTTGATGAAGGTCTGCTGTGGGTACCTCTTGTGTAGCAAAAACAGATATTTCCAAGGGTTTTTGGTTAACTCTTTCAACCACATCTCTCAAAGCCTCTTGAGCTTCTTTTGTAAGCTGGCATGGTTAGTTTAAAGCTCTGTCTCCCCTTAAAATGTCATATATATGTCACATATAATGTTGCAATTGATAGGTAGTCAAGCCTAACACTGGATGCATCTATTGGATATCTCCTATCAATTTCTGAAAGTCATTTAAGGTGATTAGCTTCTCTGTTCTTAAGGAAATTTTTTGTACTGTGAGTACCTTATGGTATACTTCATATCCTAAATATAGAAAAGGAGCATGTCTTTGATTTTTTTTTTCTAGAGCTACGTGCAATTTGTAATTCCTTAGTGTTTCCATGGTCTTTTGTAGACATGCTTCTAACATTTGTTCCTCAGGTGCACATCCCAATATATCATCCTTGTAATGTAGTAACATTACTTTTGGAAATGCTTTTCTTACTGAAGTAAGAGCAGCAGCATCATACATTTGACAAATAGTATGGCTGTTTTCCATTCCCTATAGCAAAACTGTCCATTCATCTCTTTTATAAGGCTCAGCTAAGTTAAAACTGGACACTGAAAAGGCAAATCTTTTCATATCCTCCTGATCTAGAGGGATAGAATAGAAACAATCATTAATGTCTATAACCCAAAGAGGCCATTCTCTAGGCAATTGAGTAGGAGATGGAAGTCCAGGTTGAAGAATTTCCATAGTTTCCAACTATTCATTTACCTTTCTTAAATCAGTCAACATCCTCCATTTTCCAGACTTCTTTCTTACAACAAATACTGGAGAATTACAAGGACTTAGAGAAGGTTGTAAGTGTCCTTGGTCAAGTTGCTCCTCTACTATATCTAATAAGGCCTGAATTTTATCACTTCCTAAGAGACACTGTTGTATCCACACTGGTGTATCAGTTTTCCATTGTATAAGAACAGGTGAAAGTGTTGGCTGGCCTTCAACAGCAGCCCTGCCTAAAAAACAGAAGTACTTATTTTTAATCCTAATTGTTGTAAAATGTCTCTTCCCCACAGATTGATAGGGATTTTTTTCAACTCTAAATGGAGTAAAAACTCCAGTTTCACCTTCAAATATCCATCTCAAAGGGGTAGCACTAACTTCAGCTGCTATTGATCCTCCTAAGCCAGACATGTAGGTGTCTGCCTTAGTCTTTGGCCAGTGACTGAGCCAGTTGGCACCTCTAATGACTGTACGATCTGCACCAGTGTCTACCAATCTTTCTAATGGTATGCCATTTATATAGATGGTGAGCATAGGTCGGTCGGCTGTCACAGCTGCAGTCCAGTATATTCCTGGGTTTTTCTGCTTGGAGTTAGAATCTAGGCAACTATCACCAGATTGCTTATTAGGGATCTGTATCAATAAACCTTATGCCACTCCTTCTCCTGGTTGATAAGTCACACATTGTCTACCTGTGTTAGTGACTGGGATATTATCTACACATTCCCCAATTTCCCACATCAGTGAATGGATGGACACTGTTTTGCAAATACTCTTAGGAGTTGAAATGGTAAAATCTACTGTGCCTGGAGGCAAGAGATCCATAGACTTGAAAGGAACAGATTTTATGTCTCCAGGGGGTATCTCAGTTGTCCCAGCTGCATACAACTCTATTCTCCCAAATTGTAATCCCTTTCTCCCATCAGGTTGCTTCCTGGCTGATTGATTGTGTAATCCCTTTCTCTCATTAGATGGCTTCCTGACTGATTGGTCATGTCTGGGTATTGAACCTCTAGGCACTCTCTGGGTGTAGCATCAGCTGCCATCATGCCCCAAGTATTTTTTGCCATTTCCCTGAATCAGTCTACACTCTGATGCCCAATGGAAGCCTCTGTTGAATTTTGGACATGCGGTATTGGGTCTTGTTCTCCCACCCTGTTTTCTCACTGTGTCTCTGCCAACATTGAGCTTTCAGATGTCCTACTTTACCACATTGAAAGCATTGACAAGTCTCTCTAGAAGTCCCTTGCCAAAAGGCACCCTGTCTTCCCATGTTGGGATCTTGGGAAATCTGCATCATACCTTGGTTATAAAAGGCATTTGTGCCCACTGTGGCACAGCATCTTATGATCTTCTCTAAAGGAGCATCCTTGCATAGTCCTACTATAATCATTAGCATTTTCTTTAGCAAGTTGCCTTATCATAATGTCTGTTACTGCATTTTTCACCATTAGTTTGTATGACAGCTATCTCACAAAATAAAAAAAAAATAATAATAAAACAAAGCAAAAAAAAAAATAGCAGAACATTGTGATGTTCTCAGAGAGGGAGGATTCAAAATATGAATTCTCAGTTCAAGAAAATATATATAATAGTAAAAGTAATTATACTCATGAGTGTCCAACTTTTCTTTATTTCCTTGTTTTTCGTTTTTGTTTTTTGTTTTTTTTGGGTGTTTTTGCTGTTGTTTTTGTGCTTGGCTGTGCACTTTTTAAAATTTGTTCTTTTCCCACCTTTTGTCCTCCCCTCTTTCACCAATCATTATGTAGTTAAGCACAACTATATTTGTTACACCACACACACATATACATTCACACCTACCCATAGACCCACACACATGTACTTACATCTATATACATACATACACAAAGCAACACGCATATCTCATAAACTCAAACACACATATCTATCTATATGCATGCACTTTTCTCTTTGTAAATATGTATCTAAAACAATATTAGTATGCTGGACATAAAATGTAAATTTCTCTCTTAATTGAAACTTCAAGCTTGACTGTGTCTAATATCAATGACAACTAGACATATTTTTTTCCCTAATAAATTCAATTCCTGATCTAATGTTAATGCACATAACTTCTTTACTATCTCTCCTAAGTCTTCTACTTTTATTCTGATGTTATTTAACCTCCTTGCTATTACTTAAACTCCCCTTCACACATTGATCCTTCCCTTATCTTTTTCTCATTCTTTTTTGCATCCCTCTCCACCACTCCCTCACACCTTAATTCTTTATAGATTTTGGAGAGTGCTATGCCTTTCATGGTATATATGTAATGTTGTCAATTTAAGCCATTCCCAATGTAAGTAGTTTTTCAGAAGTATGAGCCCTTCTTCCCAGTCTAATGGCTTCCTAAGCATCTTATTTGTCTTAATCTTTTTTTTGAGCTACTCAGTTCTTTATGTCAATTGTAAATGTATGGTGTACATTTCCATGTAAAAAGCATAACAATTTGCCCATGCTAAGTTAAAATTAATCTTGCATATTGGCTCTTATAAGTTATATTTTTTACTGAGTTCTAGTTTGACTAATAGAAAGTCCTGAGAAATCTGTATGTTTGTAGAATGTTCATTTTTTTTCTTTGAATATTATAATTATGATGGATATAATATTTTTAGCTGCAACACAAGTTCTTTTGATTGTGGGTAGATTGGATGCTAGGTCCTTTATATGATGCAGTCTTTTATTGTGGCTTTTGACAAGTCTTGTACAATTCTAATTGTAGCTTCAGCATATTTGAATTGCTTTTTTCTTGTTACAAAATTTTCTCTTTGATCTAGGGGTTTTGAAATTTGGCATTGATATTCCTATGTATTTTCCACAAAGGATCTTTTTGAGGAGATGATCAGTGGATTTTTCCTATTTCTACTTTTCCCTCATGATCTATCACTTTAGGACAATTTTCTTGGATTGTTTTTTGCATTATTGTGTTAAGGTTCTTTTTTTTTGTTTACAGATTTCAGTTTGTCAAATTCTGTTTATATTTTCTTTTCTTGATTTGTTTTTCAGATCTTTTGTTTTTCTTATAAGATTTTCGCATTCTGTTCTATTTTTTTTTCATTTTTTATATTCTCTTTTGTTATTTCTTGGTCTCAGAGCTTTACTGACTTTCTCTTGCAAAGTTCTAATTTTTCAATTTTTTCTTTAAGATTTTGTATCTTCTTTTCTAGCTGGATAACTTATTTTTTCATAATCTTATTTTTTCTGGAATGGCTTTTCTTTTCTTTTTTCCTCAATGTCTCTCATTTAATTTTAAAATTATCCATCGAGTTCTATCTCTCTTGACAGGGAGCCATTTACCATTGCTCTTTGGGGAAAAATCTCTTTTTACTTCAGTGCTCTCCTCTGAAGATGAACTCAAGTCTTCCCTATTTCCATAATAAATTTCTGTAGAAGGCCTTTCCTCTGAAAAGGTATGCTTGAATCAAGGACAGCAAAGTGCTTATAGTTAAGTAGTTACTCAGTGTGATTGGTGGGATAATAGTTCTCTAATTCAACATATACTTAACTGTGATGTAATGATGTAATCACTTTGGTTGCCATATGCTGAGTGTGATATGGTGATGTAATGTTCTACAGTTGCCATATGCTCAGTTGCTGTAGTGATGTAATCATTCTGAGGTATTTAAAGGCTGAGAAAAAGTCTCAGCCACAGACACAGGAGAGTCTCAGCCAGACACAGAGGAAACACATATGAGCTCAGCTACAGACACAGAAGATTCGGACTCCATCTTTGATCAGCCTCTTGGTGACTCTCCTGCCTTCATCACTTCTCCATCTAATGACAAAGGCCTGTCCTGAAATCCTCCAGAAAGCTAGGCCAGACATTACAAGTTTCTATGGTGAGGTTCTTTCTTCTTTGCTGGGTTCATTGTTTTTAATGAGAACTATTAGTATAAGTAACTCTAATCATGGAACAGGGGGATAATGCCTCTACCTTCATTTCAGCTCTTCCCTTGGACCTTGAACTCCAAACCAAAAGCTCTACTCTCCTGCAAGTGCCTGCATTCAGAAACATCCCTGCCCCACTGCTTCTGCACTCACCAGGGATACTGGTCCTTTCTCACCCAGGGCTTTGCCTTAGCAGTACTGGGCCTGGCATTCCTTATCACTTGATTTTCACTTAGTCTTTTAGACTCAGACTCAAGACTCCTTGAGCTGTTTGGGAAGTGAAAGTCTCTGTGGCTCCTGCTGAGGCTCCAACCACACCTAGTTACCCCCAAGGCTCCTCACTTTGTGTTTCTGGAGAGCCTGGAGGTGTTTGCATTTTACTCAGATTAATAACTGGCCTGTCATCTTTCTGTGGATCCTCTTGGGTTGTGATAGGAGGACCCCTGTTCTGACCCAAGTCTTCTTGATTTTTCACCAATCTATGTTCATCTTGAAGAGCAAATTTATTATGTTTGTGGGGGAAATCTAGAGAACCTGAAATTTGCTGGCCTATTCTGCCGTCTTTCCAGAATCCTCCTTACCACTAGGATTATTTGTGAGTTCCCAATTACTTAAAGGTCATTGATCATGTTTAAAATTATTCCATTCTTTAGTCTTTAATATTCATCTTGGAATCCTTTGGCCACAAGGAGTGAGGGAGGGTTGGTATCCCAGCTGGTTCCTTCTGCTAGGATATGTTTTGTTTTATTTTCTGGGGCTATCTCCTACCCCCAGTCAGGTTCCCAACCTCATAGTTCTTACAGCCATGTTTCTGAAGTTCAGTTTAAGAATAGTTTTAATTCTTTCCTTATAGAGTTTGATTTTTACTATAGATTCAAAAGAGTTTTGGAAAGGATAGCCATTGCTCTGTCTATGGCTAGATCAGGACTTCTTAAACATTTTCCACTTCCCTTTTCACCCATGATTTTTTTTTCTGTAGCATAGCTTTTACAAGTTTATAAAATAAGTACATAAATAAAACATTTCCTAATAATAAATCATGATTTTATGACTCCACACTCAGTTAACTACCCCATATAGAGAATTGACTTACAGTTTAAGAAGTTTTAGGCTACAGTATGTATGAACAAGGGAAGATGACTTAAGAGGAAAGGAAAATATTCAAGAAGAAAATAATTATTGTAAAGACGCAATTAATTCTAATGAAAAAAAGGCAAGTGATTAAGGATGATTAAAGGCAAGAGAGTGTTAAAACACTTTTACCTGTGGTATTATTTGCAAAGCTTAGTGATGGTGAAACAAAGCAAAAAAAGAAAAATGGAAAAATAGCTCCAACAATTAAACTACTATGTTCTATATAGTAAAAATCAAACTGTATAAGGAAAGAATTAAAACTATTTTTGGTCTGAACTTCTAGACCATGGCTAAGTCTATAAGAACTGTGGGGTTGGGGGAACCTGATTTGGGGCAGGGAGATAACCCTAGAGTTAAAGCTGAATAGATGCTAGAAGAAGGAGATAGTTAATAGTACTCAATAACTGTTTGTTGAATCAAGTGGGAAAAAAAAACAACAACAAAAAAACAAAAAACAAAAAACAAAAAACAAAAAACCTCTTTGCAGTTATCTCAATCTAAATGCCCTGAAATCAGCTGTTTAAGAATCTATTGTATAATTTTCCCTGAGATTGATAACCATTCTGATTTGTAGATTGTAGATTGTGCTATTGTTGTTGGATTAGGACAAGATTCAGGAAAAGAGGGATTGTAGCAAGATGGTGATAGTGAAAGAAGTGAGAAAGGAATCACATGAGAGAACTGATGCAAAAGCTAGAATTGATTAGAAAGGAGAGAACACACAGACTATAGTGGGAATTGGGAATAGGAAAAACAAACAAACAAAAAAAACAAAAAACAAAATAAAACTTCCCATAAGAAGCAATATACATACTGGGCTTTGAAAGAAAGAAAGAATTTTAAGAAGTAGAGAAGAAGGCATGAATTTCAAATTTTGCGACATAATTTTAGAAATATATAGAAATAGGAGATGGAATTCCATATATGGAAAATGGTTCATTGGGTATTTTTGCTGGAACATAAGAGTCTATGAAGGAAAACAATGAGAAGTATCTGTAAAAGTAGGTTTGATTTAAGTTATGGAAAATTTTACATGCGAGGATGATCCTGCTAGTTACCTGAGGAGAAATAGGAACCTGTTGGAATGAAGTCAGGGATGATTTTTCAAAAAATACCATGACATCCACAAGCTATATTTAGGAAGATTACTTTTACAGATGTTTGGTGTATGGATTTTAAAGGAGAGAAATTGAGACTAGAAAGATCAAATAGTATACAATGGCAGTAGTTAAAGTGATAGGTTAATATGACAGCCTAAAACTGGGGTAGTGGCCATATGATTATGAGAAAAGATAGAGAAAATGGATGTTGGTGAAACAGGATCATAAAGACTTGACAACTGATTAAATACAAAGGGTGAAGAGGCAGAAAAGTCAAGGATAAAAGTCATATTCAGGGGATGACAAAATAAAGAATTTTTGGAGGAAAATTAGAACAAGGAAGAAAAATACTAGTTTATCTTTTGGATGTAAGATACCATTTGGATATGTATTAACAATTTATTAGTAATGTGGGATTTAAGAGGAGAGTAGCCTGAGATGTCATTCTCTCATGTCACTCTCATTCTGAGAGTCATCTGCTGGATTCGATATTGAAAGGAGAGTTGGACCTGTTGATTGGTAAGATATATTCAAATCTCAACGTTTGTGTTTATAAGGTGTTCGTCCTTGTTGTCCAAATTATATATTCCCCCTAAATCTGTTTGTTCATTTCAAAATAGAAATATTTCTGCTGCCGCACCAGAGAGATTCATAAGCCTTAACATGTATAAACTTTTTTTTTTTTTTAAATAGACCACAAGGTGTTATATAAATAACAATGACTACAACTGTTTTATTTTCTTCCACTCTTTCCCTCTGGAAAAAGTCTCTTCTTTACAGTATTGTTCATATCTAGGATCTTCAAACCTTTGGAATTCCATTTTTAGTCTACATCTCTTGTATAATGTTTTGTTACTACTTTGCCAGACCCATTTTTGCAACATTAAGGGAAACTGTTAAGGAAATTAATTAAATAACATGAATGACAAATCTATGACAAAGCATTGCCATGAAGTTTAAAATGTGTTAACATTTTTGCATTGCATTTGAATGTTGAATACTTATATGATCCTCTCTGTTGGACACCCTAAAGAACTCTGCCATAGGCCTTCTCTCTTTTTTTTTTTTTTTTTCAACATGCTTACCTAACCTTTTTCCCTCCTCCCTCCCTCCTTCTTTCCTTCCTTCCTTCCTTCCTTCCTTCCTTCCTTCCTTCCTTCCTTCCTTCCTTCCTTCCTTCCTTCCTTCCTTCCTTCCTTCCTTCCTTCCTTCCTTCCTTCCTTCTCCTCCTCCTCCTCTTCTTGTTCTTGTTCTTCTTCTTTTTTTTCTTTTTTCTTCATTTCTTCTTCTTCTTCTTCTCTCTCTCTCTCTCTCTCTCTCTCTCTCTCTCTCTCTCTCTTTCTCTCTCTCTCTCTCTGTCTCTGTCTCTCTCTCTCTCTCTGTCTCTCTGTCTCTCTCTCTCTCTCTCTCTCTCTCTCCCTTTATTTCTCTGTCTCTCTGTTTCTGTCTTGCTTTGTCCCTGTTGCTCTTTCTATCTCACTACTCCTATGACTTCTAAATTTGCATTCTCCCTTCTGAGCTACAGTTTCATATTACCATCTGCCTACCTGACATCTCCATCTGGATACCCTATAGACATCTCAAATCCCAAAAGTCCAAAGCAGAATTCCTTCTTTATGCTTAAAATTACCTCCTCTTTCTAAATTTCTTAATGTGGTCAAACATAATATCCTTCTATGATATAAGTTTACAAATTTCTCAGAGGAAGACTCCACTTGAGTGTCTTGTTAAAGTGTTAGGGGTAGCCATTTTTTTGAGGAATAACTCTATATTTGATAACAGGCAATCTCGATTAGTGAGAGAAATAATCCAGAGAGGAAGGGACAATAACATTCAAAAATATTTATGTAATACTTATATATGTGCAGGAGGATAATAATACCATAAATATATAAAGAAAGTAAGACACTGAGATTTAGTGCAAAAGAAAAGGGAGAGCTGACTTTGGACAGAAAGGTATTAGAACATTGTTATGTTAATGTGTGAATAGCTTTCAATGGCTGGTAAAAGCTGTTATTTTGTGCTCCTCCAGCTTACAAGAAAATAGCCTTTGCTGTCAACTAAAACATTAATCAGAAAAGAATGTTATCATTAGTAGGTTGTCCTATTCATATGAATATCATATCATCACCTCCCTGATATTTTGGTCCTCTTCAAGAACAAAGGACAAACAACCTCTGTGAGTAAAACAGGCCCACAACCTAGAATTGGTCATTTGGATAACTCCCTTCCTTCCTTCCTTCCTTCCTTCCTTCCTTCCTTCCTTCCTTCCTTCCTTCCTTCCTTCCTTCCTTCCTTCCTTCCTTCCTTCTTTCCTTCCTTTTTTCCTTCCTTCCTTTTTTCCTTCTTTCTCTTCTTCCTTTACTCCTTTCATCTTTCTCTTCCTCTTTTCCCTTCCTTCTTCCCTCCTTTCCTTCTGCTGTCTCTCTCACTGACTACAAAGGCTATTTTTCTTATAAGATGGAGGAGCAGAAAATAACAGCTTTTACCAGCCATCCAAAGCTATTCACACATTAATATACAGTGTTTTGGGTCAAACTGAGATCCGTTAAAGACTTTAGTTAAAAAAAGCCAAGGTCCCCTATTTATCCAGGACCACTTCCAGTCATCTGGATCTATATCTGACCACTGGACACAGATGGCTCTGGAGGTGAAAGTGAGGGAGGTGATCTTGAACAGCCCTCCCTCACTTAAATCCAATTTACTTTCACTTCCTGGCTTTACCTCTGTGATGCCATGGTCCTCTAAGAATGAAGTACAAACAACAATTGTAGCAAAGAAACTTAGAAGTAATCCTTAACTATTTACTTACACTCATCCACAACAGCTAATCAATCATCATGTTGATGTAATGTGTCCCTCTTTAATTTTTGAGGGGGCCTTGACTTTCTTTGCCCTTAGAGGGATTTCCTGATTCTCAAACCCTAGGAGGGGCCACACCAATTCATAAGTAATCTCATTTAATTGGAGATCTAGGTCAGAGGCATAATAACCGCCCTCTATTGAACTGGAGATTAGTCCTTCAAACTGCTCCCAGTTCTTGGGCCTGGGCAAACCCTGATAAAGCTTAAGAAGGCGAATAAAAGGTAACTCTGAACCCTGAATCTTTGATAAATCCTAAGAGGATTTTGCCCACTGATGAAAATATTTTCTTCTCAGTGTTAACCCACCCTTAACAAATTCTTAATCAGGAGCTATTTGCCCTTTTGAAAGTAGACCACTGATGAAGATATGTTCTTCTCAGTGTAAACATGCCTTTGCTAATAACTAAACAGGACCCTGCCCACTAAAAAAACCTGTTTTCTTAGAAAGTTGTCTTCTTAAGTAAATAAATTCCCTTTTGTCACAGACTTCAGGTTTATGAATTCTTTTGCAAGTGATTTGAGACATCCACCAAAGAGAATCTCTTACCCTCAATTCTCACACCTCATCAATGACTTAAATATTCTGCCTTCATAGCATCTCTCACACCAAGACCATTTTCTTCTCTCATATAGCCACCATTCTAAAGCAAGGATACATCCTTGTTATAGGGGAACTATTACAATTACTTCCTAATTGATCTCATTTCCTCCAGTCTCTCCTCTTATTGATCCATTCTTTACTAAGCTGCCAAATTAATACTTATGAAGCCTAAGTTTGACTGAGGAGACTTCAGTGGCTAACTGTTACATCTAAGATTAAATAAATGAATGAATTGATTGTTGAACAAACAAATAAATAAATGCCACAAAAAAACTCCCTGTTTAGCATTCAAGTGTTTCATAACCTGGTTAGAACCTATCTTTCCAGTTTGATTAGCTATTACTTGATGAGAATTCATTACTTGCCAGCTAGAGTTAGGCTATTTTATGTACATGAATTCAATCTTTTCAGTTTACCTTTGAACTAGTCTACCTCATGAAAATAGTACTCCCCCTTTTCTTTTCTTTTTTTTTTTTTTTATCTCAAAATCCTTTTTACATGTAAAGCTCAGCTCAAATGTCATTTCCTATAAGAGACCTTTCATCATCCTCTTAAGTTCTATCACCCTGAAATTTGCTATTATTCAGTTGTTTGAGTTATATCTCATTCTTTATGATGCCATAGTGGATTTTATTAGCAAAGATCCTGTATTAATTTGCCATTTACTTTTCCAGGTCATTTTATAACTGAGGAAACTGAAGCTAACATGGTCAAATGACTTGCCCAGGGTCACAAAGCTAATAAGTTTCTGAAACTGGATTTGAATTCAGAAAAAAAAAAAAAAGACTCTTTTCTTACTCCAAGCCCAGACCTTTTTCTACTGCACCACTTTCCTGCCAAATTATTTTGTATACAGTTTGTATTCCCATTATATATCTCTGAAATCATTTAATATTTATTGAATATGGATGCCATATTATTAATCTATTGATTTCTCCAAATAGAATGAAATTTCTTGAAGGGAAGAACTATTTGCTATTGACTGACATAGTATCCTTATTTTATAGTAAGCAATCTCGCACATAGTAGATGCTTAATAAATTCTTTCAATTTTGTTTAATTGAATGGCTTCAATGTCTACAGAATTTGTTTCTGATCTTTTTGGGGAGGTGGTGGAGTAGTATTTAACTATTGGCCAGCTATTTGGTATTTTTCCTTCAGACTAACACCTAGATATTTGTCTGGAGAAAGACATTTTAAAAAATCATTAGAAATAATATTGCTATATAAAAGACATTTGTTTTGAAGTAAATTCAGAGGATTGAAACTTATATATGGGAGACTTAATACTGAAATGAAAAGAAAACGATTAGGAAAGATATTTTGAATTCTGATCTTTCTGTTCAGTTAGCTGTGCCCCTAATTATAGGATTCATAAAATTCTCTGTTGGAGATCATTGTCAAGCACATAGTAATAATGACAACACATTTCTCCTCTGCTTTAAGGTTTGCAAAACACTTTCCTCACATTAACTCTGTGACATAGGTAGTGCAGGTATTTTCATTCTCATTTTATAGATGAGGAAACTATTTTAGTAAATGTATAACCTTGTGTTTTAAAAATAATGATTTCATACATAAATATATAATGTATTATAAGTGTACACACAAACATACATATAGACATATACATAAATATATACACACATATATAAATATGGTTATTTGTGTTAATGTATAGTATTATTTTAAGTCATTAAGTAACAAAAACAATGATACTATAAGAAAAAATCACCAGTGATTTTGTTTTGCTAAAGAGATAAAATAAAATATCCAGTCTAACAAGGTCCTTCTTGTTGTCTTCTAACCATCCAGGCTTGTTTCATATTATTATCAAATTTGAGCTATAAATTGTTATTCTTTATAAATTTACATAAAGTATTTTCTTTAAGTATTTCACCAGCATCATTTATGATACATATAATTATTTTTTTCTTTCTTTTTTTTTTTTTTTTTTTTCTGGGGCTGGGGTTAAATGAGTTGCCCAGGGTCACACAGCTAGGAAGTGTTAAGTGTCTGAGACCAGATTTGAACTCGGGTCTTCCTGAATTCAAGGCTGGTGCTCTATCCACTGCACCACCTAGCTGCCCCTACATATAATTTCTTAATGCATAACAAGAAATTGTTATGATATTTTAGAAGTTAGCTAGTGTCATGTTACTAGAACATTTTCTTTAATGCCAATTTTATGAGTTTAGCATGAAGGAAGAATGAATTGCAGCATTAATCTAAGCAGTAGTTGGAAAGTGAATTATAGAGAAATATTCTCGTCTCCTTTTAAAACACACACAACACACACACACACACATATATATATGTATATGTATATATATATATATATTCTCATTAAATATGCTTTTAAAATCCCTAAAAAACCATAAATCACCATCACAACCACAATAACCAAAATCATCACCAACAAAAGACTTCAGTTGTCTTTTTCATCCTCTCAAGCTGACACAATTTTCCTACCTTTTACTTCCAGACTCTATGAAAGAGTTATCTCTTTCTCTCAATGTTTCCACTCTTCATTCTCTCCTGTACTGCTTATGAAAATTTTGACTCCACTTTTGTACTGAAATTTTCTTTCAAAATGTGAATGCTAACCAACTAAATTCAATGGGCAATTCCAAGTCTCCATTTCCCTTGATTTCTCTGTAAATTTCATATGTTCTGTCACACAAATGATGGCTTCCTATTTTTATACATGTTTATGCAGCCTATACACCTTTGACTTCTGTGATACTATTCTCCTTAGTTCTCCTATTTATATAATTACTCCTTTTAAATATGCTTATATAACACAAAGTGGGTACGTGACCTAGAAATTAATGATCACACCATTAGAAAACATAGACATTATCTCTTTGCTGATTCTTCATATATTAACGACATCTTAAACATGAGGGTCAGTTAAAAGTTTTTCTTCAATTACCTTTTTTTTTTTAACATATAATCTCTTCCTTGTAATCTCATCAATTGATATGTGCTTGACTATATAAATTACAACAACACAGTTCAAATTTGTGTAGTCATTAGACATTTCAAAATTTTTCCCCTAACCATATCTTTCAGTAAAGTGTTTTCTCACTATATTTATATTTATGGATGAGAAAACTAAAACTGTGAGAAAATAAATGGTCTGTTCATGATCACACAGAAAGTGCATACCTGAATCACTATTCAAACTTAGGCCTACTGGGCTATACTTTACATTATAGTATATTTATAGAATCTCTAGTTTTTAGCTCTAAATCATAGACTTCTAGATTTAGAAATTATAAGAATTTTAATCCAATTCCCTCATTTTGTATTTTAAGAAACTGAGACCCATAAACATGTAAGTATAATTATTTTGCTAATAATAATAACACTTCAATTATAAATCACAATGTGTTTTATAATAATAATTTAAGATAGGCAGTATAAATATAGTTAGCCATTCTTATTTTCAGATTAGGTCAATTAGCATTTATTGAGATGAAAATATTTGCCCACATCTAATATGAAGGACTACAATCAGGGAAAGCTGATTATATTTGTCCCAGTGCTAAATAATTTGGAGGAGAAAAAAATGTAAAAGATATATATGATAAGAATATATAATTAAGTTCAAAACCCAATTAGCAAGAAGATTTAAATGATGCTACTTAATTCCTCCTCTCAAGTATTGTTGTCTTAATTACTTTTTTGTATTATTTTCACATTATGAATCTCAAAGTTGCTTGCTTAAGCAACTTATATGACATAAGCGAGGTTGTTTTTTTTTTTTTTTTTTTTTTTTTTTTTTTTTTTCTGTCTACCCTAGGGCAGCAAAACTTTTCTAGCTGCATTTCTAATATTAAATGCTAGGGAAAGTATTCCATCCCATGCTATCTTCTCTTATCTCTCTAAATACATGAATTTAAAATATTTGTAAGTATTCACAAAATCATAAAACCTTAACACTATGAGAAATTCAGTTTATATTTTATGTTAATCCACCTATCTTCAGGCATATGCCAACTTAAATCTCAGACAGCCTTACCATCATTAGACTATTCCTTTTGTCTGAGATTTATTGCTCTTACTAGAGTTTAATCTCATTTCTTCTTTCTCAAATTGTGAGGCGAACTTTATTGTCCTTTTTGGGTTTTTTGATTTTATTTCCCAGAGACCCAGAACTCCATTAAATTCTGAAGCCAGGAAACTTTGACACTAAATCCACCTTTTCCAAGTCCTAAAATAAAAGAATGCACTTTCTCTTGGAAGGAGCATCTGGTATGTTGGTGTTTGGCTGTCAAATGGCTTTTAAATATTCACTCAGCAGGTTATCTGCAATTTAAATGCCTTGTTATCATTAATAAGAGTTGTCAAAGAAACATATTAACTTGCTTTAGGGATTAATCCAGAGCTTTACAGACTGTATTTGTGCAAATAAGGCAAGCCCATAACATGAGCTACTCATTCCCAAATGACTGTATCTTCATTCTTCAAACAATTTGTTTGAACCAGAAGAGATTATGACTCATTTTTTAGTTTAATAAAAATAATTCTTCAAACATATGTTAATCAAAATACCACTAAAATGCTCATTCTGCACTCAGATTTATAAATTTGTATCAGTAAAAATCTACTTATTTTGTGTTAATGGAAATAAATTTCAGCTTCTCCTTGTCTTTACCTATAGCATATTCATATAAAGCATTTTATCTGTGCCTATTAAGGTGCAATACTCATCAAGAGCAAAGAAAATATAAGTTATGCTTTAATTTAGTTACAAGTTCACTTGGTATTGTAAAAACTACTATTTTAAACAATGTAAATGATAGAAATAACTATTATAATTGTTAAAAGAAATTCCATTTCAGTTTAGGTTAACCTAATGAACTAGTAAAAAATGGTCCATTTAAAAGAAAAAAAAAATAAGATGTTCTTTTGTACTTTTTTACTGTTAAATTTTTAAATAAAAATATATTACCTCAAACATGGAAAATATTTATGTATAATTTATTTTTTTTACAAAACAATTTTAGCAGATTCTTAAAAATAAATTTCTATTTTTAAAAGGATTAAAAAAAAAAACTCAGTGGATTCAATAAAATTTAACAGAAAAGTAGACAAGGACTGTGGACTTTAAGTCAATGACCTGGACTAAAATCTCTAACTATGAGATATATTGCATGTATGACTTTGAATAAGTTTAACTAATCTCTCTAGACTTCTATTTGAAATGAGTTTGATATCCTTCAAAATTGCTAGCAACTCTAAGTCCTGTATCTGAGTTGTTCCCGATGTAACTAAAGGACTGAAAAGTCAAATTCAAAAATAGCCATCAATCAAATCAAACAGTTCAATCAAATTACCTGTTTTTATTAGGATTATTTTGCATTTGACAGCAGCTATTGATGAGCAATGTTCATTATTGAGAGAAATCTTAGAAGTTCTAAAAGACACTTTGAAAGCTATGTGGTATTAGAATTATAATGACTATAACTTTAAATTAAAAAGAACAATTTTGATAAGTTAAGCAGTTATGACAGCTAAATGCTGACCACTAAGAGTCTTCTTTTATTTAAATGTAATAACTTTTAAATTCTTAACTTATTAAAACAAAGTAATTAATTCTCATATTTTGCTTTGTGACATTTCTACATTCAAGAGTGGAGATGGGGCTGAAAGAAAATATTTTTTCAACTGAATTTCCTTGTCCCAGGGCAAAAGAACTAGACTTAATTATATTCTTGTCATGTTGCTCTCCTTCTCCTTGTCTTTACCTGTATTATATTCATATAAAGCATTTTATCTGTGCCTATTAAGGTGGAAAACTTAACAAGAGCAAAGAAAATATAAGCTATGGTTTAATTCAGTTACAAGTTCACTTGGTATTGTAAAACTACTATTTTAAACAATGTAAATAAATGATAGAAATAGCTATTATAATTTTACAAGAAAATAATTTCTCAATTAAAAAAATGTTAACTCCTTTAATTATGGCAATACATTTGCTAATTACCTGTTTGAATGTATAAGGTAAGTTTAATCTTTGTATCCTTGAGTCTTTTTCTCCTTAGGTAATAAATACTTTTTCACCCTAAACAGTTTGACTAATAATAATATATTAAAAGTTGATAACGAACATGATAATATCAATATTTTTTTATTTATAATATGTGATTAGGATTTTATTTTCCATGATCAATAGAGCTTCATCTTGCCAAATTAAATAGAAATTTGAAAGTCTTGCCATAAACACAGAATTTTTAAACTAAGTATATACTTGAGTAATAGAGTTATGAAAATATTAATCCCTCATAATGACTAAATCCTATATTGCAATATAATATTCTTGGCCAGAAGGCTTCAAATCATTCTCTGACTGCTACTTTGGTGACATAAATGGAACATTTATTTACTTAGTTTAAGTGACTAAAATATGTTCAAGAAAGCTATTAAATTTTTTGATTAAAAACAAACAAACAAACAAAAATTATTTATTTATATATTTTTTTTCCTGAGGCAACTGGGGCTGAGTGTCTTGCCAGAGTCACACAGCAAGGCAGTGATAAGTGTCTGAGACTAGAATTGAAATCAGGTCCTCCTTACTTCAAGAAGGATGCTCTATTCACTGCACCACTAGCTGCCTCTAAAAAAGTCTTTTGATAAATTTAGAATGTTTTCTGCTTTGTTCATCCTAAATGCTAGGTCCTGTCTAACTTATTTTGCTCAGTCACTGAAATGAATATTTCAGTAATTTAATACTTCTCCTGTGTTTACTACCCTGTTCCTGCCATTCCATGACTACTTAACATGAACTCTTAGCATTGGTCCATTTTCCAAGACTATTTCTTCTAGCTATTTCTCTAAAATTATATAGTCCCTATATTACTACAGTCTGTTTCACTCATTACTATATTTATGATTTAGTAGGACAAAGTAAGACATTCTATTAAAAATGCATCAAAACAGTGGAATCAGTGAGTTGGTTTTAGATGAGACACTTTAGTATATCAAATTTCTCCTGTGATAGTCTCAGATTCCATTTCAGTTTTTTGAATGCAAAGATGTTCCATATCTCAGTGCTATAAATTGATTCTTTTAAAATATTAGCATTAAAAAGATGGTATTTTGCCTTCATGGGAAGTTTGGGGTGAATGAGAGCTTTTTAATTTACTAAAAACAATCCAGACACTTGTCTTTTTATCTATAGGGCAATTTCATGGTTCATTTATATTGACAATCCAACATAGACTTACTATTAAATTCTATTGGATAGCCATCCAAATATATGCTGAATGGGTTGAACATATTCTTTATTTATTTGTTTTTGTCTGTATGAATGGACAGAAAAAACTTCCTTGGGCTTGATGCAAGAAAAACAATGGTGACCTTAAAGTTGAATCTGAGGGACCATACCATCCATAGAGAATAATTCATTCTCCTGAACTCTACTTTATTTATTTTTTATATAAAGCTTTTTAATTTCAAAATATATGCATGGAAAACATTGACTCTTGCATAGGTTTGTGTTTCAGATTTTCTCCTCCTTCCCTCCACCCCTTCCCCTAGATGGCAAGCAATCCAATATATGTTAAACATGTTAAAATATATGTTAAATCCAATATGTGTAAAGATATATATACAATTCTCTTGCTGCACACACACACACACACACACATACACACACACAAATCAGATCAAAAAAAGAAAGTAGTTGAGTAAGAAAACTAACTGCAAATGTACAACAACAAAAAGAGTGAGAATGTTATGCTGTGATCCACATTCACTTCTTACAGTTCTCTTTCTGAGTGTAGATGGTTCTCTTCATCATAAGATCATTGAAATTGGCATCAATTGTCTTATTGTTGGAAAGAGTCATGTGCATCAGAATTGATCTTTGTATAATATTGATTTTGTTGTGTACAGTAATCTCCTGGATCTGCTCATTTCACTTGTCATCAGTTTCTGTAAATCTCTCCAGGCATTTCTAAAATCATACTTAGATCATTTCTTAGAGAACAATAACATTACATAACATTCACATACCATAACTTATTTAGCCATTTGCCAAGTGATGGGCACCTACTCAGTTTCCAGTTTCTTGCCACTACAAAAAGGGCTGCCACAAACATTTTTGTACATGTGGGCTCCTTTCCTTCCTTTAAGATTTCTTTGGGAGATATTAAATAGAAGATACACAGTAGAAACACAGCTGGGTCAAAGGGTATGCACAGTTTGAAAAATTTTTAACACTGTTCCAAATCGCTCTCCAGAATGACTGTGCCCATTCAGACCTCCACCAAGAATGTAACAGTGTCCCAGTTTTCCCATATCCCTTCCAACATTCGTCCTTGTCTTTTCCTGTCATCTTAGCCAATCTCAGAGATGTGTAGAGGTATCTCAGAATTGTCTTATTTTGCATTTCTATGATCAATAGTAATTTAGAGTACCTTCTCATATGATTAGAAATAGTTTTAATTTCTTCATCTGAAAACTGTTTCTTCATATCCTTTGACCCATTTATCCACTGGAGAATGACATAAATTCTTATATATTTGAGTCAATTCTCTATATATTTTGGAAATGAGACTTTTATCACGACTTTTAAATGTAAAAAATGATTTACCAGTTTGTTGCTTCCCTTCTCATCTTGTCTTCTTTAGTTTTGTTTGTACACAAACTTTTTAACTTAATATAACCAAAATTATCTATCTCGAGTTTAGTTATAAGTGCTAGTTTGTCTTTGGACATAAATTCCTTCCTTCTACACAGATCTTTGAAATTCTCCTATATTCCTCTAATTTGCTTATATTATCCCACTTTATGTCTAAATCATGAACCCATTTAGATCTTAAAGGTCTGTGGTATTAGGTATGGGTCCAGCCCTAATTTCTTCCATACCAGTTCCCAATTTTCCCAGCGTTTTTTTCTTTTTTTTTTTTAATGGTGAGATCTTATCCCAAAAGTTCGGGTCTTTGGGTTTGTCAAACACTAGATTGCTATAGTTATTGCCTATTTTGTCCTGCGGTTCCTAACCTATTCCACTGATTGATTACCCTATTTCTTAGCCAGTACCACATGGTTCTGATGACCACTGCTTTATAATATAGTTTTAGGCCTAGCACAGGTAGGCCTCCTTCCTTAGCATTTTATTTTCCATTAATTCCCTTGAAATTCTTGACCTTTTGCTGAACTCTACTTTAAATCTCTTCCATTACAGTAATAGATGTTTTTGATAAGCATTTAATTATTTATACATCACTTGAAGATAAATATGGGGATAATAATGGTAATAATATCAATGATAATAATAAACTATTAACACTATGTCCCAGAAATTATGTTGAATACTTTATAATTATTATCTCCACTATCATCTCATACATTATGAATAGATTAATATTATTGTTCTTAAAGGTGAAATATTTTGGAGGTACCAAGGGAATATCCAGGCATGAGTGCAGTGATATCCCAATAAAAAATAAAGTTGATTTCTATTTTGAATGCTAGAGAATTAAAAATACATGAGTAAATGAGCATCTAAATCTCAAGTAGTTGTACTGCACCCTTAATTGAGACAGTTTGCAACTATGTTGGGAACGGATCATTTATTGATTCAGTAGACTTCTTAAGTATTTACCAAGATAGAGTGATGTAAGCCAAAGAACTAAACTCAGAACTGGAAAAATCTGAGTTCAGGTTCAGGCTCTTGCATGTGCTTTTCGTGCGATAGGAAAAATTATTTTCTTTATCTGCCAGAAAATTTCCTAATACCATGAGTTTTAGAGCCTATATTAATCTTCATTGTTAAAGAAGGCTTGTATATTGGGAAACCCTGACACCAATGAAAACACAGATTAAAAGAATACAATTAAGATTACAGACACAATGAAATATAACAAAAAATAAAATCTGGAAATAGGATTTTTACTTATTTCATAATTCATAATCTAATGATAGTAATAAAATACATGTACAGAAAAATATACAATAGACAAAGGAATGAGTTCCTAGGAAGCATACAAATCACTATAAAATCAGTTAAGGAGAAATGTTCAAAGGAGTGAAAGTAGAGAAATTTTATAGAAGAAATAGTATTGATAGTGTCCAATGGTATGTTTTATGTTGCTAAAAGAGGGAATAAAATGGAGAGAAGTTGTTACATGTGTACAGAAAATTAGTGTTTCAGAAACATTTGCCATTAACAAGTAGATGACCTCAAGGAAGCCATTTCACCTTACTTTTCTCATTTTTAAATAAGATCACCACATGTAAAGATCTCTAAGATTCCTTTCAGTTCTAAAATTGATTCATTCCAATTAAGGTAAAGAAGAGGACATCTCAGATACAGAAGAAAGTGTGAACTAAAGAGTAACCTGTCAAAAGATAGGATGAATTTGGAAGGGTGCCCAGAAATCTTTTTTTGGTTGGATCATAGAGTATGTGAGGGAGAATAAAAATATAAAGCTGAAAATAATTTATAAGCACATTAGTGGAGGGAGGAGAGAGAGATTCCTATAGACTTCTTTAACTACATATGTATGTATAGCTCTCTATATTTAACACATGCACATTCATTTATCTGTGTGTATAGATTTGTATGTACATTGTATAAATACTAGATTCACATTTATATATTATGTTATGCATACAAGTATACATACTATATTTATTCATATATATGCATATATACATATATACATTCTGTTATATATATTTATGTTTTATGTAAAAATATATATGGATCAAAACCTTCAGTATTCAGATTATAAATTTATAACTAGAAAGTACTTTAGAGATTAGTCAAATTCTTTTATCTTACAGTTAAGGACCTGAGACATAGGGAAATGAAAAGATTGGCTTCAAGTTACTAAAGGTATACATCCAAAGCTTGAAGTCAATCCCAGGTCCTCTGATTTCAAATTTTGTATTTTTCCCAAAGTATCATGAATTTTCCTAATACAGGAGTTGTCAATCTTCATATGTTTAGGTAAGTAAATGAAAGTCATGCTTATTTCTTCCAATGGAATTGAGAAGATGATTTTAGGCAAAAGTATAAAATACTAACAAATGCTTTGTAAAAAATAAAAAATTGAACCAAAGTCCTCTTACCTTACAAAAGATATTAAATTGAACTTTTATGATGTTGGGGGCATGAGATGTTTATTTGAAAATTGAAAGTTTATATATCTGATAATTTAAAGACAAGAAAAAGATAAATCAGCCTTAAAGAAGTATAAAATAATGTTTTCTAAACAAAACAAAACAAATATATATTTTGACCTGGGTTTAATGGGTGAGAATTTTGAAAGAGTCTAGTCTTAATTAATGAAAAAAATACAAAGGATAGTGACCTAAAACTTCATTACAAAGCATCAGTCATCAAAACCATTTGGTTTTAACTGAGAAATTGAGTTATGGATCAATGGAATAGGTTAGATACACATGACACAATAATCAATGCGTATAGTAATCTAATATTTGGGAAACCCACAGACTCCAGCTACTGGAATAAGAACTTACTATTTGACAAAAAATGCTGGGAAAACTGAAAAATAATAAGACAGAAAGTTGTCATAGACCTCCTTCTCACACCCCGTACCAAATTATGATCAAAATGGGTACATGATTTGGTCATAAAGGGTGATACCATGAGCAAATTAGGAGAGAAAGAGATAATTTACCTATCAGATCTTTGGGAAATGGAGGACTTTATGATCCAAGAAGAACAAGAGCACATTATGAAATGTAAAATAGATAACTTTGATTACATTAAATTAAAAAGGTTTTGCACAAAGTCAACAGAAATAACATTAAAAAAGAAGTACAAAAGTGGGAACAATTTTACAGACATTATTTCTGATAAAGGTCTCATTTCTAAAATATATAATGAACTGTGTCAAATTTATAAGAATACAAGTCATTCCCTAACTGATAAATGGTAAAAGGAATATGAACAGATAATTTTCAGATGATGAAATTAAAGCCATCTATAATTATAATTAATTAGAGGAATGGAATTTAAACCAGTCTTAGATATCACCTCACACCTGTCAGATTGGCTAAGATGACAGGAAAGATAATGATAAATGTCAGAGGATAGGTGGGAAAACTGGGACACTAATATATTTTGGTGGAGTTGTGAAATAATCCAATTATTCTGGAGAATAATTTGGAACTATGTCCAAAAGACTATATAATTATGCATACACTTTTTTTTTTCAGCAGTGACACTACTGATTCTGAATCCCAAGGAAATCATAAAAGGGGGAAAAGGACCCACATGTGCAAAAATGTTTGTAGAAGCCCTTTTTGTGGTATCAAAGAATTAGAAAATGAGTATATTCCCATCAATTGGGGATTGTGATATATGAAGATAATGGAATATTATTATTTTATAAAAATGATGAAAGGTTTATTTTAGAAAAAGTCTGGAAAGATTTACAAGAATTGATGCTGAACAAAACAAGCATAACTAGGAATAAATTATATATGATAACAGCAAGAATATTTGATTACCAATTATGAAAGATTTGGTTCTTCTCAGTGGTTCAGTGATCCAAAACAACTCCTATAGACTGTGTATAGCAAATTTCTTCTGCATTCAGAAAAAAAGATCTATGGAGATCAAATATAGATCAACACATGTTAGGTTCACTTCTTCTTTTTCTGTTTTTCCCCTTCCCATGTTTTTTTCCCTTTTGTTCTGAATTTTTTTTCCCAACAGGACTCATAAAGCTAAGTATTAAAATAAACAAACATAAACAAATAAATTAAAAGGAAAAAAAATACTGCCCTTGCTTTAATAACTTGAAATTAATATGCTGATCAAAATATTATTTTTAGTTAGAAAATTCCAAGGGCACAGATTCTTCATTTTAGACAATAGTAAATAGAAGTTCAGTTATCGGTAGATTTTTTGGATATTATGGAAATACCTTAATTCCATTTTGTTTACTCAAACATGATATTCATCATCATAATGTATCTATCTTTTAATTGTGCTATATTCTTACTAATTAGAAGATTTTTAGGCAGCAGCAGAGCTAGTTTTGCCTTTGCTTTCTAGCCAATTTTAGTTTTCAAAATACAGCTGCCTTTATAAACAATATGTGATGATTTAAAATGTTGATTCATTATGAATAAACAAAATTGAACTTCTTCACTAATATATTCTTCACATACACACAAACACATAGAGACAAACAGCTACTACTTGTTCATATGGAGGTTAATGTGAGGGAAGCCAATTTAGGGTGAGGAATCTGAACAGATAACATCTTGGGAAGAACCCATCTGAGGTATGACTTCTCTGATGGAAGTACAAAACTACTAATCAGTAGTCATTTCAAATGACTTCTTAGTTGACTCAATCAGAAGTATAGATTAGATGTGAACAAGGTCTAGAGATCATTCTTGAATCAATAGATTAGTCAAAGGCATTAAAACAAGTTACACCTTATGACACCTTGCTGGTCTTTAATAAAACAACAAGCTAATTTGAAAAACAGGAAACCCAGAAATTTTTCTACTCCATTCTATAAGCCACTTCTCATATTTGTAAGTCAATCTCTGCCAGCACCTCATAACATCCATAAATGCCAACAAAGACCTTTATGCTCATATGTTTTACATTTTTTAGAATATTTTTTCTAGTACCACACAAAGATCTTTTTCTTTCTTGTACCATAGAGAATGCTTTATACTTCTCTTTATGAACTAATAATGACCTATTATATTACATTTCTATTTAATTAAAGATTAAATTTTTGTATCCTTCTTTTATTTTTATATTTATTTATTTATTTATCTATTTATTTATTTATCTATTTATCTATCTATCTATTTATTTATTTATTTATTTATTTTTGCTGAGGCAATTGGGGTTAAGTGAGACTAGATTTGAACTCAGGAACTCCTGACTTCAGGGCTGATACTCTATCCACTGCACCACCTAGCTGCCCCTGTGACATACAGGTCTCTTTCCACTCTTTAGTATTTCTTTGGGATATAAGCCCAGTAGTAGTACTGCTGGGTCAAAGGGTATGCACAGTTTGATAACTTTTTGGGCATAGTTCCAAATTGCTCTCCAGAATGGCTGGATTCTTTCACAACTCCACCAGCAATGTATTAGTGTCCCAGTTTTCCCACATCCCCTCCAACATTCATCATTATTTGTTCCTGTCATCTTAACCAATCTGATAGGTGTGTAGTGGTATCTCAGAGTTGTCTTAATTTGCATTTCTCTGATGGAAATGGAAATCTTCAACATAAAGAAGATCCAACTCACTTCCAGTTGATCAATGATGGACAGAAATAACTACACCCAGAGAAGGAACACTGGGAAGTGAATGTAAATTGTTAGCACTACTGTCTATCTACCCAGGTTACTTATACCTTCGGAAGCTAATAATTAATGTGCAACAAGAAAATGGTAGTTACACACATATATTGTATCTAGGTTATATTGTAACACATGTAAAATGTATGGGATTACCTGTCATTGGGGGGAGGGAGTGGAGGGAGAGAGGGGATAATTTGGAAAAATGAATAAAAAAAATTACTCATGCATATATAATGTCAAAAATTTATAAATAAAATAAAAAAATTAGTGTGCCAACAGTGCAAAAGTATAAAAAAAAGAAAGTAGGCAAATTTAATTGGGATTGTTTCCATCTTAAGTATTTTCTTAACAAAATAAGCAGTACCAAATTTATTTTCTGAATTCTTTTCACAATATTTGATCATCAAGAGAAACTGCCAAGGTCATTTTCAACTATATAAAGAAAGCCTATTTAGAGTTAATCAAAACTAGAATCTACTACATAAAAACAAAAAAATAAAAAAGTTATCTATGTCATTGTATCTTCTCACATCAGAATAGGAATATAGAAAAAATGTTCTTGAAGAAGATATTCAGAAGTCATAGAAAAAAAAAAAAAACAATAACAACAAGAACATTTTCTGCAGATGGGGCTGTTATACAGAGAAGACAAGTCAATGTGAGGTTTGATATGAAGCAGTAAAAGACTATGTCTCATTGAATCTTTAAATCAAAACATAATTCTTAAGTTGGTCATCTAGGTGGTACAGTGAGTGTTGTACCTAGAGTCTGGAAGATATCTTTATGAATTCAAAGCTGATTTTAGACATTTAACAAGTTGTGTATCCCTGGGAAAGATAATTATCCTCAGTATCTTCAAATAAAATGAACTGGATAAGGAAATGTCATATCACTTCCGTATCTTTACCCAAAATGAGGGTAATCAGCCATCAGTAAGGGCATTATGTGAGTAGGTATAATAAAGGCTTTTAAGATTACACGTGGCTGTTCTTGAGCACACTATTGGTTATTAAACCATAGATTCAAGAGATCTTGGCCAGAGACCTTTGAAGGCCTCAGAGGAGGCGATCAGGGTAGAGTTGACACTGCAAAGGTCAGTGGTCAAAGGTACTCTGTTGGGCATAGGGTAGACTGGTAATAGTAACTGCCAGGAGGGCATGTTACAAATGCCTGACTGAAATGCCTGAACAACAACAACAATATTCTTGAGTCTATGTGACAGGTAACACAAAAAGAAAATTACCTTTTATTGTCTACCTACACCATTTCCCTCCCCCCATATAAACACAATATTAATTTTTAAAATTATATCATGCATTTGAATAATAGTATGCTCCAGATAATGTATGAAATTTAGGGAAATATTTTAATAGAATAAGTGTTTATATTAGTTTCAATCTGACAAAGGTGGCACCAGAATTTGTTTGCTGCCTTGTCATAGTAATTTGAAATCTTACAGTAAGGCAGACAAAAATAAATACAAAATATCTTGAATCAAGTTAAGTCAACATTTATTATTATATTTCCAGCATTATACCAACATTGATTACAAAGAGAGACAAAAGGAAAAAAAGACCAATGTTTAGGAGCTAAAAATGTAATAGAGAATCTTTTAAAATCATTTCTTCTTTAAATAGTATTGTAATTAATTTCTTAAAATATATATTTCAAATCTATAGATTATATTATATATTAAGAGAGAGAATATAATTTAAATTATCAAACAATTGATTCTAATATTCTAATTCCCAGCAAAATCTTAACACAAATGAATTTAAAATGTCTACATAAGCTGCATTTTCCTGAATGCTTTTGTTAGCATTGATGATATGATGCATGTTTTATTTTAAATTTAGAGATAAGACAGCTGGTGATATTTATTTCAGTATCCTCTGTGACTTTGCAATCCACTGTATTTGTTTGTAATAGTGATGACTTATATCAGGGTCACTTTGAACAAGGAAGTGTTGACTTAGCAGCACTTATTTGAAGATGGCTGTTGACAGAGGTGAATATGCAGCCTGTGACCACTGGCCAAGCTTTATCTGCTTTCTGCCTGAGCAGTAGACAGCTGCTACTCTGCATAATTTTTATGCAGAAGAGGGGAATACATTGTTCAGTTTTCTACTTGAGTTCACAAAGAGCCAATTCACATCTTACCTTTGTGCAGAATTTCTGAAAACACAGTAACAGTTAGATCTGACACATGCTTCCTCATTGCTTGAGAAATGTAAAGGAGAAAAGCTGTAAGAATTAGGAATATGCTTTGGTTGTTTTTTATACCTTTTCATCAAATAAGCATGAACCAAATGAAGAGCAACCCCAGGTTTGTTTTTGCATAATCTGTACCATGTTTAGACTGCATCTGGCTAATACACAAAGAACTAGCTAATATACATACTTTGGGAAGAGAAACTAAAATGTATTTTATATATTATTAAAATAATGTATTAATTTAATTTGTGACTTTTTCATATATTACAAAGCAATCTCTGTGCACTGTATTATTTAAGCCTTACAAGAACACATTGAGGTAAGATGTAAACATATCATTATCTGAGCATCAGAAAGTAATTTGTCCAAGGTATCAGCAAATTAAGTGGTAGAACTACAATTTAAACAAGTTTTCTGAGGCCAATGCCAATTTTCTTTTTTTTTTTCTCACTAATTTATTTATTTTATGTTAAACATGGTAGAGATACATATTAAATCCAATATATGCAAATATATTTATATAATTATTATGCTGCACAAGAAAAATCAAATCAGTAAAAAAAAGAAACAGAATAAAATATAAGCAGGCAACAAAGAAATGAATGAAAATGCTATATTGTGAATGATATTCATTTCCCATAGTCCTTTCTATATTGGACTATAATTTTTTTTCTCTGTTTTTTTCCTACCTGCTTTAGGTACCAGTACCATGGCTGTGTCATAAAAGGAGTTTGGTAGGAATTCTTTTTTTCATATTTTTTTTCAAATAGTTTATGTAGTATTGGAGTTAATTACTAAAGCTTTACATGTTTGGCAGAATTCACATGTAAATTCATCTGGCCCTGGAAATGTTTTTCTTAGGAAATTGGTTAATAGTTCAATTTTTTTTCCAAACATAGTACTATTTAAGTCATTTATTTTTCTTATGTTAATCTGGGCAATTTATATTTTAGGGTTTTTATATATATATATTTTTTATTATTATAGCTTTTTATTTACAAAACATGCATGGGTAATTTTTCAACATTGAATCTTGAAAAACCTTCTGTTTCAACTTTTCCCCTCCTTCCTCCCACCCCCTCCCCTAGATGCAGGTAGTCCAATAAATGTTAAATATGTTAAAGTATATGTTAAATACAATATATGTATACATATTTATACAGTTTTCTTCCTGCACAAGAAAAATCATATTTAGAAGGAAGGTGAAAACAACCTGAGAAGGAAAACAAAAATGCATGCAAACAATAACAGAGAGTTGAAATATTATCGTCCACACTCATTTCCCATAGTTCTTTTGCTGGATGCAGCTTGTTCTCTTCATTACTGAACAAATGGAAATGATTTGGATCATCTCATTGTTGAAGAGAACCACATGCATCAGAATTGATCATCATATAGTATTGTTGCTGAAGTGTATAATGATCCCCTGGTTCTGCTCATTTCACTTAGCATCAGTTCATGTAAGTCTCTCCAGGCCTCTCTGAAATCATCCTGCTGGTCATTTCTTACAGAACAATAACATTCCATAACATTCATATACCACAATTTATTCAACTATTCTCCAATTGATGGGCATTCATTCAATTTCCAGTTTCTAGCCACTGCCAAAATGGCTGCCACAAACATTTTTTGGGCAATCAATGTTTTGTAGGTATTCCTCCATTTCACTTAGATTATCAAACTTATTGGCATAGTGTTTGGCAGAATAACTTTTAAGTATTGCTCTTATTTCCTTTTCATTGGAGGAAAGTTTTCCCTTTTCATTTTTGAGACTTTCTGATTTTCCTTTTTCCTTTTTCTAATCAAATTAACTAAAGATTTGTCTATTTTGTTGCTTTTTCATAAAATCAACTGTTTTATTTATTAATTCAATAGTTTTTTACTTTCAATTTTATTAATCTCTACTTTTAATTTTAGGATTTCAAGTTTGGTATTTGATTGAGGAGTTATTTTGTTCTTTTTCTAACTTTTAAAATTACAATTCCAATTCACTGAACTTTTCTCTCTCTATTTTAAGCTAGAAAGTATCTAGAGATATAAAATTTCTCCTTATTACTGCTTTGGCTGCATCTCACACGTTTTGGTATGCTGTCTCATTATTGTCATTCTCTTGGATGAAATTATCGATTGTGTCTATGATTTGCTGTTTCACTATTCATTGCTTAGGATGAGATTATTTATTTTCCAAATATTTTTTGCTCTATTTTCCCTTGGCTATTCATTAAATGTAATTTTTATTGCATTGTAATCTGAAAAAAAATGCATTTACTATTTCTGCCTTTCTGCATTTGATTTTGAGGTCGTTATGCCCTAATATATCATTAATTTTTGTATAGGTTCCATGAACTTCTGAGAAGAAAGTGTACTCCTTTCAGTTGTTTTTTTTCCCAAAGAACTACCATATAACTTTTCTAGTATTCTATTTACCTCCTTAACTTCTTTTCTTAATGTGTTTTGGGTTTGATTTACCTAATTCTTAGAGTGCAAGGTAGAGATCTTCCACTATTATAGTTTTGCTATGTATTTCTTCTTGCATCTCTCTTAACTTCTTCTTTAGGAATTTCCATGGGATACCACTTGGTGCTATTTGTTTAGTACTGATATTGCTTCATTATCTATAGTACCTTTAGGAAGATATATTTTCCTTCCTTATTTCTTTTAATTAGGTCAGTTTTTTGCTTTTACTGGAACTGAGATAAGGATGGCTACCCTTGCTTTTTTACTTGACTTAAAGCATAATAGATTCTACTCCAGCCTTTTAGCTTTACTCTGTTTGTATCACTGCTTTAAATGCATTGCTTGTAAACAACATATTGTAGGATTCTGTCTTTAATCCAGTTTGCTCTTTGCTTACGCTTTATGGGAAAGTTCACTCCATTCACATTTATGGTTAAAACTACTAATTCTGTATTTGCTGCCATTTTATTAACCTCAAATTATTATTTTCTCTTTCCTTCCTCTTATGAACAACCCTTGCATCAAGCAGCCCTCTCCCTTTAAAGTTCCTTCCCCTTTCTTATACTTTTCTCCTACTATTTCTGTTTTTCCTTCTATTTAGCCTATACTTTCTCTTTTCCCCTTTCTCCTCCCACTTTTCTATAAGGGGAAGAAGTTTGTCAATGAAACCAAATATGTCTCATATTTTCTCTTTGAGTTAAATCTGATGAGAGTATGATTCACACAATGTTTATCCTCCTCCCTTCTTTCTGTGAAATATAATCCATTCCCTTTGCCTCTTCCTGAGATGTAATTTCCCTCATTTTACCTCTATTTTCCCCTTTTTCACGGTTCAATCCCCTTTCTACCTTTATTTTCTTTTTGATATTATAACAGTAAAATCAAATTATGCATGCACTCTCTACGTATACCCATAATAGAAGTACAGTTCTCAAGAGTTCTTTTCTTTTTATCTTTTGATGCTTCACTTGAGTTCTATATTATATTTGTTCTGCTCTTTTTTTTTTTTTCATCAGAAATAAATGGAATTACACCTGTTTCATTGAATGTCCATCTTCTTCCCTGGAAGAAAATGCCCAGTTTAGCAGGGTAGTTTATTGTTGGATGCATTACAAGTTATTTTGTTTTTTAGAATATCAAATTCCAGTTACTACAATCTATTAAGTTGGATACAGATTGGTCTGGGGTAATCCTGATTGTGGCTTTTCAGTATTTGAATTGTTTTTTTTCTGACTGCTTTAATATTTTTTTTTTCCTTGGTCTGGTAGTTCTGAAATTTAGTCAAGATATTTCTTGGAGTTTTAATTTTTGTGTCTTTCAAGAGGTGTTTGGTGAATTCTTTTAATTACTATCTTATCTTCTGATTCTATAACATGAGGACAGTTCTCTGTTATGTGTCAGAACTTGAAACAAGGTGCTAAGTCAGGGGAATTGATAGAGACAATGGTTATTTAATATGGTGTTTAACAGTTCTCTAGTTTAGTAATGTACTTAGTACTTACAATATTTCTAGAAGATTCACACCTTTGATAATAGACCATATAAGCTCAGCCAAGCTCAGCCAGAAAGAGAACCAGGGAAGACAGAGACCAGGGTGGCAGTCCTCCTACCACTCCCACAGAAAACAAGGTACATTCATGAGGACCTAAAGAAGATGGCAGAAGCAGAGAAGACAAAGGATGGTGGCAGGTTCTTAAGCTCTTGGAACCTAGAAGAGAGATAGGCCTCTAAGAAAGCTAAGCTAGGCCCCAGGAAAGGAGACAAGACTTGGAAAGACACACTAAAAGAATTTGGACTTTAACACCTGGCTGAATTTGGGGTGATTACCAAACTGAAAGGAAGGCTACCTCCAGAGACACCAAGAAAATCCTAATAAGAGAATGTTACATTTTAGAGAGAATATTACAGTTCTCTTTGATGACTTCCTAAAAAATAGAGTCTATACTGGTTTTCTGTTTTTGTTTTTGTCATAATAGTTTTCAGGAAGTCCAATATTCCTTAGATTGCCTCTCTTAGATCTATTTCCCAGGTCAGTTGTTTTCCCAAGTAGGTATTTCACGTTTTTTTTTTTTTTTTTTTTTTTTTTTTTTTTTTTTTTTTTGCTTTGTTTTGTTTTGTTTTGTTTTCCCTATATTTTCTTTTTCTTTCTTTCTTTCTTTCTTTCTTTCTTTCTTTCTTTCTTTCTTTCTTTCTTTCTTTCTTTCTTTCTTTCTTTCTTTCTTTTTTTTTTTTTTTTTTTTGGTTTTGCTTGACTAATTCTTGATGTCTCATTGAGTCATTCATTTCCATTTGTTCAGTTCTGATTATTAGGGAATTGTTTTTTTTTTTTTTTCATTTTCTTTCTTTATTTTTTTTTAACCTCTTTTTGTATTTATCCAATTGAATTTTTAAATAAATTGTTTTATTCTATGGCTTTTTTTTATTTCACAAATTATGGTTTTTTAAGATCTATTTTCCTTTTCTATTTCACAAGTTCTGTTTGTCTAAGAAGGTTTCCTTTCTCCATTTTGTCAAATCTATTTTAAAGAGTTATGAGCAGGCAGGGAAAGATGGCGGAGAAGACACACATGAATTTGTAAGCTCCCTTCTTCCCTCAATAGCAATTAGTTAAATCAGCCTCAAGAATAATGCTGGACTGTTAAACACCAAAAGGATTAGAAGCACAACTTACTAGCTGAAGAGAATCTGGAATTTCAACAGAAAAAGTCAGGTCTGAAGGGAGAAAAAAAAGATCAGAACAGACAGGGTTAGGTGCTAGCACACTGTGCCAAATGGCTGGGGAGAACTCTGGGATCAGAGAACCACTGAGATAGAGGAATCTGGTACAGGCTGATAGCTCTACTCTTCCTATAAAATAGCAGATCAGAAGAGAAATCAAGCTACTTTAAAATATAAAAAAGAACTCCACGGAACACTGTGGCTAAGCTGCAGAACTACCAAACTAAGGGAAAAATATTGCAAGCAGCAAGGAAAAAAACAGTTCAAATATAAAGGTGCCACAATAAGGGTCACACAAGATCTGGCTGCCTCCACATTGAAGGATCAAAGCGCCTGGAACCTGATATTCTGAAAAGCAAAGGTCTGGGCTAGCTCCTCTGAAGGGCTCAGAATAAGTCCTTGTCAGGATAAGGAAAAGTCCTTGCCCCATGTGTGGACGCCAATTATAATGTGCTGTTGTCTCCAGAAGCTGCTGAACACTCTCTGGGAGGAGATCTGCTGTGTCAACTCAAATCTCATAGACAGATTCTTCTTCCTGTAGAGAACCGTTGTCTCCAGACAGTTGCTGTTAACTGTTGTCCAGAGAAGTGACTTCCCTTCCTGCAGAGAGCCGTGTCAAGCCTGGTCTAAAGCACAGACTAACTTTTTCTTCCAGAGCTGCCCTCTTTATCCTCCCAGAGAATGGGCGTGGGATAATGCAAGGGCTTCTGGGAAGAAGTACTTCAACCAATAAGCTTGCTCCTCCTAAGCATGCAAGCTCTTCTCCAGGAAAGGTCGGAACTAGAGAATTGTCAAGTACCGCCTTAGCACTTAGGAAGAAACTAACATCTCCCCCTTTCTTTTGATTTAGAACATAGGGTGGTCATGACTTTGAAACATAAATCCATCAATATGGGGGGTATTACACATAATTACATAAATTACATAAGCACATAGTAACATAGTAACATAATACATGCTAGAAGTATATAACAAATAACATGATCAAATAATCATAAATTGAAAATTTATAAATGTCCATATGTCCATTGTCCATTAGTCTCATCTTGTGTTAGAAGTCCAATGATTCTTGCTGGTTTTTTAAATTCTTTAACAGTCTTCTTATTAGCCATGCTCTTTCAGTGTTAGATGTTTCTTAGATTTTCTCCTTTGTTTTGAGGTCTTTTTCTTTTTCTGTCTCTCTCTGATGGACAAGGCAAATATGACTTGTTGGCAACCATCTGATTCCTTCTCCATCTGAAGAAATACAAGCAAACCCTCTCCCCCAGGCAGTTAACCGATATGATCCCTTCCATTCACCACTTTTTGGGTCTCTCCACATCAACTGGCAGTTATCTAAGGACAGTGGAGCAGCTTGCACTGGACAATGCCCTTCTGGTGGGTTATAAAACCTGTCTGCCGGAGCCAGTGCATTTTTGTCAAAAATTAAAAAATTAATGGTATAGAGAACTAAATTTAGAAGTTCTCTAGGGTTACCTGTGGCTCCCCCTTTCTTTTGTTTTTGGAGGAGTGTCTTAATATCTCTGTTTCTTCTCTCTACTATTGCCTGCCCTTGAGGATTAAAAGGTATGCCCGTGGTATGTAAAATCTTATACTGTGCACAAAAGTAAGTAAAATGTTTGGATGTATATGCAGGTCCATTGTCTGTTTTTATTGCTTGTGGCACACCCATAATTGCAAATGCTTGTATAAGGAATTCAGTGACTACTCGGGCTGTCTCTTTTATTGCTGGCATTATAAATGTGAATCCTGAAAAGGTGTCTACCATGACATGAATAAAAGATATACGACCAAAAGATTTCTAATGGGTCACATCCATGTGCCAGATTTCATTGGGTCTCAAACCACGAGGATTCTTCCCAGGAGGAAGTGTAGGAGCATGGAAAGGAAGACAAGCTGTACAGCTTTTTACTATGCTCCTAGCTTCCTCTCTTGTGATTCCAAATTGTAAATGTAAAGCTCGAGCAGCCTGATGATATTTAGAATAAGATTCTTGTGCTTCTTGAAATAAAGGACTACTGGCTAACATGGTTAGAAGTCTACCTGCCTTTGAATTTCCATCAAAAATAGGACCTGGAAGTCCACTATGTGAGTGGACATGCAAGATATAAATCTTGCCTGGATGTTTTCTCACTTGCTCTTGAAGTTCCTTAAAGAGCTGATAAATATTAGAGGCTGCAAATTTTATTTGGGCTGTGGCAATTCTTTGTACTACACCTACTGAATAGGCTGAATCAATATTTATATTTACGTCTCCTGGGTAATAAGTAAGAGCTAGCATGATAGCAAATCATTCTGTTGAGTGGACTGAAAAGGAGTCCTGACTACTCTCTTTATGAATAAATCATAAGAGTATACAGCACAAATATTTTCTTTGGTGGTATCTGTAAAGATTGTTGGTCCTTTAAGAGGAACCTTAGAAACCTTTTCTTCAAAGATCCATCACCAATTATGTAGTAGCCGGGTAATCTTTAATGGAGATCCATGTGCAAAATTTGGAGTGGTGGCCAATAAAATTTGCCACTCTGGGATGGTCTCACAGCATACATTAATTTGTGCGTGAGTATAGAATGTGTATATTTTTTAAGGACTTATTCCAGATAATTGTATAACTCTCTTAATAGCCTTTAATCAAATCCTAGCCACAAGCACTGGGTAAGGAGTAAGGCTTTGTTCTTGTTGTGCTGGGAGGTTCACCCACTCAATCACACTGTCTCCTTGATGAAGGACTGCTGTGGGTGCCTCTTTTTTAGCAAAAACTGATATTTCCAAGGGTTTTTGAGTGACTCTTTCAACCACATTGGATAAAGCCAGTTCAACTTCTCTCAAAGCCTCTTGTGCTTCTTTTGTAAACTGGCATGGTGAATTTAAAGCACTGACTCCCCTTAAAATGTCATATAGAGATTGTAGTTGATTGGTAGTTAAGCCTAACCCTGGATGCATCCATTGGATATCTCCCATTAATTTTTGAAAATCATTTAAGGTGTTCAACTTCTCTGTTCTTAAAGACAGCTTTTATACTGTGAGTGTCTTAGGATACACTTCATATCCTAAATATTGAAAAGGAGCATGACTTTGAATTTTTTCTGTAGTTATATGCAGTTTGTAGTACTTTAGTGTTTCCATGGTCTTTTGTAGACATGCTTCTAACATTTGTTCCTCAGGTGCACATCCCAAAATATCATCCATGTAATGTAACAATATTACTTTTGGAAATGCTTTTCTTATTAGAGCAAGAGCAGCAACAACATACACTTGACACATAGTAGGGCTGTTTTTCATTTCTTGTGGCAAAACTGTCCATTCATATCTTTTATAAGCCTCAGCCAAATTAACACTAGGCACTGAAAAAGCAAACCTTTTCATATCCTCCTTATCTAGAGGGATAGAATAGAAACAATCCTTAATGTCTATAACCCATAGAGGCCATTCTCTTGGCAACTGAGTAGGAGATGGAAGTCCAGGCTGAAGAGTTCCCATAGTTTCCATCTGTTCATTTACTCTTCTTAGATCAGTTAACATCCTCCATTTCCCAGATTTCTTTTTCACCACAAATACTGAGGAATTCCAATGACTGAGAGAAGGCCGCAAGTATCCTTGGTCAAATTGTTCATTCATTATGTCTAATAAGACCTGAATTTTATCACATTGTAAGGGCCACTGTTCCACCCACACTGGTGAATCAGTCTTCCACTGAATAGGAACTGGTGAAAGTGGAGGTAGGACTTCAACAGCAGCCCTGCCAAAAAAGCCAAAGTGCTTATTTGTAATCCTATCTGCTGTAAAATGTCTCTTCCCCAAAGATTGATGGGGATTTTTTCAACCACAAAAGGAGTAAAAATTCCTGTTTCTCCTTCAAATATCCATCTCAAAGGCCTAGCAATAAATTCTGCTGCTATTGATGCTCCTACCCCAGACATGTAGGTGTCTGCCTTAATCTTTGGCCAGTGACTGGGCCAATTGGCATCTCTAATAACTGTACGATCTGAACCCGTGTCTACCAATCCTTCAAATGGTATTCCATTTATATAAATAGTAAGCATAGGTTGGTCAGCTGTCACAGCTGCTGTCCAATATATTCCTGGATTTTGTTCATTGGAGTCAGGATCTGGGCGACTGTCACCAGATTGCTTATTAGGGGTTCGTAACAATAAGCCTGATGCTACTACTTCTCCTGGTTGATAAATCACACATTGTCTACCTGTGTTAGTGACTGGGATATTAGCTACACGTTCTCCAGTTTCCCACATTAGTGTATAGATGGACACTGTTTTGTAGGTACTCTCAGAAGGTGAAATGGTCAAGCCTACTGTGCCTGGAGGCAAAGTATCCATAGGCTCAACAGGAACAGATTTCATTTCTCTAGGGAGTATCTCAGTAGTCTCTACTGCATATAACTCTGTTTTTCCTATTTTCAATCCCTTTCTTCCATCTGATTGCCTTTTGGCTGATTGATCATGTCTTAAAATTCTCTGGATGTAACCTCGGCTGCCATCATGCCCCACTTGGGGGGCTGAAGCTGGGCCCCACCTCTCATTTCCCTGGGTCAATATACATTCGGAGGCCCAGTGGAGGCCCTTGTGACATTTTAGAAATGGAGTTTTAGGTCTTCTCTCACCTTGTCTTCTCACTGTATCTCCATATCTACACTGAGCTCTTAGATGCCCAATTTTTCGACATTGAAAACATCGCCGAGTTTCTCTAGAAGTCCCTTGCCAGGAGGGACCCTGTCTTTCCACATTCATCATTGTCCGGGTGTAAAAAGTATTTGTTCCCACTGTAGCACAGCGTCTTATGATCCCCTCTAAAGAAGCATCTTTGTCTAATCCCCATATAATTCTTTTGCAAATCTCATTGGCATTTTCCTTAGTCTGATGTCTGGTCATTATTTCTGTAGCTGCATTTTCTCCAATAGTTCTTTTGACAGCAGTTTGCAAGCGTCCCACAAAATCTGCAAAAGGTTCATTGGGACCTTGCTCTATTTTAGTGAAAGCCTCGACCCGATCTTTCTGTCCATGGAGGACACCCCAAGCTTTTATTGCAGCCTTAGCAATTTACTCATATATTGTCATGGTATCATTAATCTGTTCTAAATTCTCTCCATACCGACCTTCACCAGCTAAGTGCTCAAAAGTGAATTGTGTGTTAACTCCTATTTCCAAATTGCATCTGACTTGAATTTTACTTAATTCATGAAACTCCGCAAGACATAGCAAATTTTCTCCAGGTTCCAGGCATATCCTTGCTATGGATTTCCAATCATTCGGGGTTAGGACTTCATAAGAAAAACCATCTAATAACATTTTAACATAAGCTGATGTAGCCCCATAAAGGGTACAACCTTTTTTTCAAATCCTTAATTTTATTCAGATCTAAAGGTGCATATCTTCGCATTTTTTGACCAACAGAGTCAATCTCTTCAATCACAGGATATGCATGTATAAAATCACTTATATCCTGTCCTTTTCTCTTAGCTTTAACCAATGCTTTTTCTAATCTTGTCATAGGCTTAGGCTGCTTCACAGGCAATTCTGTTTGTGTTTCTGCCTCTTCCCCTCCTCCTTCTTCCTCCACCTCTGAAGGTGGAGTTGATGTGGTCCTGTCAATAATCTGCTCTCTAGGCAGGGTTGAAGCTTCTTCAAGAGAATCATACCCTAATTCCTCATTTAAATCCTCTTGCTCTAGGGCAAGTTCTTGATCTTTCCTTTTTTTACTCACACTTCCTCCTTTGTTCATTTTTAAAACTTTTCCTTCTCCTACAACTTGCTTGATAGTTTAAGGCTAATTGAACTATGTTGTAGATATAAAATACCTCTGCAGAAATTGAACAAGACCCATTTTTTGCATAAAATTCTTTCATTTCAAATCCCACTAGCTTCCATTTATCTACATCTATCTTTTCTTTCTCTAAGAACCAAGGGGATGTGCGTCTTAATGCAGCCAAGAGTTTAGCAATCTGTACCCAGGTTACATGTAAACTCTGCTCCTCAATTATCTTAATTATATTCTCTATAGTACCACTCCTGAATGGGGGTGGAGTTGATGCTGCCACTGGGGCTAGGGCTAAGTCAGCTGAGGTCAAGGGATTGCCTTTAGCTAACATCTGCCCCATTTCAGCTATAAGAGATTGCTGGTTTAGCCCTTAACAAGTTAAATTCCTTATTTATCTATTAGAAAGCTCACTTAATCTTTAACAAAGTTTCTGCATTACTCACCGCTCTGGGTCAGAGAGACTGAGATCTGGATGGGAGGCTTTTGCACTGGAATCAGGATCATGTCTGTCCCTGTTCAGGAGCCAAATTACAAAGGTCTGGGCTAGCTGCTCTGAAGGGCTCAGAATAAGTCCTAGTCAGGATAAGGAAAAGTCCTTGCCCCACGTATGGACGCCAATTGTAAGGTGCTGTCGTCTCCAGAAGCTGCTGATCGCTCTCGAGGAGATCTGTTCTGTCAACTCAAATCTCTCAGACAGATTCTTCTTCCTTTAGAGAACTGTTGTCTCCAGACAGTTGCCGTTAACTGTTGTCCAGAGAAGTGACTTCCCTTACTGCAGAGAGCCGCGTCAAGCCTGGTCTAAAGCACAGACTAACTTTTTCTTCCAGAGCTGTTGGATTTTGTCAAATGCTTTTTCTGCATCTATTGAGATGATCATATGTTTTTTATTAATTTGATTATTAATATCATCAATTATACTAATAGTTTTCCTAATATTAAACCAGCCCTGCATTCCTGGTATAAATCCTACTTGATCATAGTGTATTATCCTGGGGATGATTTTCTGAAGTCTTTTTGCTAATATGTTATTTAAGATTTTAGCATCAATATTCATTAAGGAAATTGGTCTATAATTTTCTTTCTCAGTTTTGAATCGACCTGGTTTAGTATCAATACCATATCTATGTCATAAAAGGAGTTTGGTAGGACTCCTTCATCCCCTATTTTTTTCAAATAGTTTATATAGCATTGGGGCTAATTGTTCTTTAAATGTTTGGTAAAATTCACATGTAAATCCATCTGCTTCTGGGGATTTTTTCTTGGGGAGTTGATTAATAGCTTGTTCTATTTCTTTTCCTGAAATGGGACTATTTAAGCAATTTATCTCCCCCTCTGTTAATCTAGGAAGCCTATATTTTTGGAGGAAGTCATCCATTTCACTTAAGTTATCAAATTTATTGGCATAAAGTTGGGCAAAGTAACTCATTATTTCTCTAATTTCCTCTTCATTGGTAGAAAGATCCCCCTTTTCATTTATAAGACTAACAATTTGATTTTCCTCTTTGCTTTTTCTGGTTTATCTATTTTGTTGGCTTTTTCATAAAACCAACTCTTGGTTTTATTTATTAATTCAATAGTTTTTTTTTTTTTTTACTTTCAATATTATTGATTTCTCTTTTTAATTTTTGTATTTCAAGTTTAATTTTTGGTTGGGGGTTTTAATTTGGTCTTTTTCTAGCTTTTTAAGTTGCAGGCCCAATTCGTTAATCTTCTCTTTCTCTATTTTCTTCAAATAAGCCTCTAAAGATATAAAATTTCCCCTTATTACTGCTTTAGCTGCATCCCACAGATTGTGGTATGATGTCTCATCTTTGTCATTATCTTAGGTGAAATTATTAATTGTTTCTATAATTTGCTGTTTCACCCAGTCATTCTTTAAGGTGAGATTATTCAGTTTCCAATTACTTTTTGGTCTATTTACCCCTAACTTCTTACTGAATGTAGCTTTTATTGCATTGTGATCTGAGAAGAAGGCATTTATTATTTCTGCCTTCCTACGTTTAATTTTGAGATCTTTATGTCCTATTATATGGTCAATTTTTGTATAGGATCCATGAACTGCTGAGAAGAAAGTATATTCCTTTCTATTGCCATTCAGTTTTCTCCAAAGGTTTATCATACCTAGTTTTTCTAATGTTCTATTTACTTTTTTAATTTCTTTCCTGTTTGTTTGGTGGTTTGATTTGTCTAAATCTGAGAGTGCAAGGTTGAGATCTCCCACTATTATAGTTTTACTGCCTATTTCTTCTTGCAATTCTCTTAACTTTTCCTTTAGAAAGTTAGATGCTATACCACTTGGTGCATATATGTTTAGTATTGATATGGCTTTATTGTTTATGCTACCTTTTAGAAGGATATAGTTTCCTTCCTTATCTGTTTTAATTAAATCAATTTCTGCTTTTGCTTGATCTGAGATAAGGATGGCTACCCCTGCTTTTTTGGCTTTAGCTGAAGCATAATAGGCTCTGTTCCAACCTTTTACCTTTACTCTGTATGTATCTCCCTGCTTTAAGTGTTTCCTGTAAACAACATATTAAAGGGTTCTGCTCTTGATCCAGTCTGCTATCTGTTTCCGTTTGATAGGAGAGTTCATCCCATTCATATTTACAGTTAAAATTACTAATTCTGTATTTCTTATCATCATAGTAGATTATGCTTTTTTCCCTTGACCCCCCTCAACCCCTTCCCCAATATTTAATTTATAGACCCTACTTGTGACTTGCAGCCCTCCCTTTTTAGTATCCCTCCCCCTTCCTTCCAAGTACCTTCCCTTATTCCCCTTTTCTTTTTCCCTTTTCCTCTCCCCTCTTTTAATGACTTGAGAGAGAATTCTCTGAAAAAGATATATGTCAATAATTTAATCTTTGAGCTTACTCTGATGAGAGTAAGATTCACACAATATTTCTCCCCCTCTCTAAATTCCCTCAGATGTAGTAGATTTCCTATGCCTCTTCCTGGGATGTATTTTCCCTCTTTTTATCACTACTTCCCCTTTTTCTGATACTACCCACTTCCTTTTACTACTCCCCCTTTTTTATATCAGTAAAATCAAATTATCCAATGCTAACTTTATGTATATCCAAAACAGAGATACAGTTCTCAAGAGTTCTTTTTAACTTTTTTCTGTTTCTCTTGAGTCTTGTGGTTGTAGATCAAATTTTTTGTTTAAGTCTAGTTTTTTTCTTAGAAACAAATGGCATTCCTCTGTTTCATTAATTGACCTTCTTCTTCTGTGGAAGATAATGCTAAACCTAGCTGGGTAGTTTATTCTTGGTTGCAATCCGTGATCTTTTTGCCTTTCGGAATATCAGGTTCCAGGCCCTTCGATCTTTTAATGTGGAGGAAGCCAGGTATCTTGAGTGACCCTTATTGTGGCACCTTGGTATTTAAATTGTTTTTTTTCTAGCTGCTTACAATATTTTTTCCTTTGTTTGGTAGTTCTGCAGTTTAGCCACAATGTTCTGTGGTGGTCTTTTTTTAGGGTCTTTTTCAGAAGGTGTTCGATGAATTCTTTCAACGCCTATTTTCCCTTCTGATTCTATTATCTCTGGACAGTTCTCTTTGAGGATTTCCTGTAAATTAGAATCTAGCCTCTTTTTTTGATCATAGTTTTCAGGAAGTCCAATGATCCTCAGATTATCTCTCCTAGATCTATTTTCCAGGTCTATAGATTTTCCCAGTAAGTATTTGACGCTATTCTCCACCTTTTTTTTTTTTTTTTTTGTTTTGTCTTGTTTTTTTTTGTTTTGTTTGACTGATTCTTGGGTTCTCAATGAATCATTCATTTCTATTTGTTCCCTCCTAATTTTTAATAAATTATTTTCTTCATTCACATTTTTTAGTTCTTTTTGTATATGCCCAATTGAATTTTAAAATCAATTATTTTACTCAATTGAATTTTTTTCTATTTCCCTAATTTTTTTTTAGCGAGTTATTTTCTTTCTCATATTCAGAAATTTTACTCTCCTGTGATTTTTTAACATTTTCTAATTCCTAAATTCTATTTCCCTGCATCTCTTGTGAATACTTTATTTTTTCCAACTCAAATTTCAGGACATTGTTATTCTCTATCAAAGCTTCTCTTTCCTTTTCCAAACTCTCTTAACATTTTAATAGTCTCTTCTAGGAGAGAATTATGTGATGGGAGGCAGGTATCATTCCCCTTTAGAGTGTTATCTGCTGACTCTCTGTGGTTAACTTCTGCGGGGTTGGATACCTGCTCTTTTTCTATGTAGAAGGAATCAATAGTTCTCTTCAGCTTTTTACTCATTGTTAAAAATCTTTTGGGGTCTGCCCTTGGGGTAAGAAGTTTATTTATTTACTTATTTACCAGCTTCCTCCCAGACCAAATGGATGCAGCGGTTCCTGTGCCTGAGTTAGGAGAGAGCTCTGGAGAGAGTTCCCTTCCCCCCTCCCCGGAAATACCTCAGAGATGATAAAGCTTCACAGTGAGGTTTACCCACTGAAGGACCCTGCTGTGTGTCCTAGCGACTTCCCTGAGGTTTAAGACTGAACAGTAAACACAACACAAAGCCTGGCCAATGAGTCCCATGAGGTATGGATATCAGCAGCTGATGTGAAAAGCCCCTACACTCAAATTGGAAGTGTATGCCTGGAAACCGAGGTCCCTACTTCAAAGGTTCCACTTCTCTGGGAGTTCCACTTCTCTGGGAACTCTGAGGTTGCTAGAGTTCCATGGCCTTACGCCAAGCCTGGTCCTATGTGGATTAGATGTTGCCTTGGGCTGTGTCCAAGCTCTTAAGCACCCCAAGGTGAAGCCAGGATAGCAGAAGGTGGCTTCCCAGACATGTCAAGATCTGTTCTGGTCACTTTCAGATTGGGGTAGTTCTAGGATCTAGCTTTATATTTTAAAGTGGCTTGATTTCTCTTCTGAACTGCTGTTTTATAAGCAGAGAAGAGCTAAGAGCCTCTGTCAGATTCCTCTATCTCAATGGCTTCTTTGATCCCAGAGTTTTCCCCAGCTAGATTGTTGCAGTGTGCTACCACCTAACTGTCTGTGCTGGCCTTTTTTCTTCCTCCCCTTGGAACTGACTTTTTCTGTAGATACTCCAGATTCTCTTCAATTGTTAAGTTGTGCTTGTAATCCTTGTGTTTTTTCATCAGTCCAGCATTATTTTTGAGGCTGATTTAACTAATTGGTAATGAGGGAAGAAGGGAGATTACAAATTCGCGTGAATCTTCTCTGCCATATTGGCTCTGCCCCCCAACAATATGATTCTGTTTTCAAAGGCTGAATATTATATAATGTTCTTAATGGACCATCATCAACCAATGTTCAAACATGGACCATTTGGCTCAGGTTGAAATTAATCTTTCTATAACTAAACTTTCAACTGAAAAAGAGGTTTTAAATGTTATTAAACTGTTCTCATGTGAAAAAGCACCTAGTGTTAATACCATTGCAAAAGAGAGCTAAAAGGTAGTGACTGTATTATTCCTGCAAAAGCTAACTGGAATATTCTGAATTATGTGGTAACAGGAGGTTACCCCACAGGAGTTCAAGGATGTTACTTTGTCTATCTCTATAAAGGAAAAGAGAATGGGTTATTTCTGACAATCATGTGAGTGTTTCTCTAGCTTAGTCATTGCTGGCAAGCTTTTTGTCAGTTTAATAGGATTGTCATTCATTTAAAAGATAGTTACCATGGCAGAACCTAGGTATGGACCCACATTTAACACCACATATTAAGATAAGATCAAAATGGGTGCAAGATTTAGGTATAAAGCCTGCCATCAGGGGGAGGGAGTGGAGGGAGGGAGGGGATAATTTGGAAAAGTGAATAAAAAAATAATAATTTTACCCAGAGAAGAGGAGGAGTACTTCCTCCTTAAAATAAAAAGTAAAAAAAAAAAAAAAAAAAAAAAAAAAAGATTTAGGTATAAAGAACAAGATCATAAATAAATTATAGAAATTATAGGAACATAGGATAATTTACCTCTCAGACTTGTGGAGGAGGAAGGAATTTGTGTCCAAAGGAGAACTAGAGATCATTATTGATCACAAAATAGAAAATTTTGATTACATCAAATTAAAAAGCTTTTATACAAACAAAACTAATGCAAACAAGATTAGAAGGGAAGTAACAAATTGGGAAAACCTTTTTACAGTTAAAGGTTCTGATAAAGGCCTCATCTCTAAAATATACGGAAAATTGACTTTAATTTATAAGAAATCAAGCCAATTTCAAATTGATAAATGGTCAAAGGATATGAACAGACAATTTTCAGATGATGAAATTAAAACTATTTCCACTCATATGAAAGTGTTCCAAATCACTATTGATTAGAGAAATGCAAATTAAGACAACTCTGAGATATCATTACACACCTGTCAGATTGGCTAAGATAACAGGAATAAATAATGATGAATGTTGGAGGGGATGTGGGAAAACTGGGACACTGATGCATTGTTGGTGGAGTTGTGAAAGAATCCAACCATTCTGGAGAACAATCTGGAATTATGCCCCAAAAGTTATCAAACTATGCATATCCTTTGACCCAGCAGTGCTACTACTGGGCTTATATCCCAAGGAAATACTAAATAAGGGAAAGGGACCTGTATGTGCCAAAATGTTTGTGGCAGCCCTTTTTTTTAGTGGCTAGAAACTGGAAAATGAATGAATGCCCATCAATTGGAGAATGGTTGGGCAAATTATGGTATATGAATGTTATGGAACATTATTGTTCTGTAAGAAATGACCAACAGTAGGAATACAGAGAGGCTTGGAGAGACTTACATCAACTGATGCTGAGTGAAACGAGTAGAACTAGAACATTATACACATGATCAATGACTGTATGAGGATATATTCTGATGGAAGTAGATATCTTCAATATAGAGAAGAGCTAATCCAATTCCAATTGATCAATGATGGACAGAATCAGCTACACCCAGGAAACGAACACTGGGAAATGAGTGTAAACTGTGAGCATTTTTTTGTTTGTTTGTTTGTTTTTCTTCCCAGATTATTTTTACCTTCTGAATATAGTTCTTCCTTTGCAACAACAACAACAAAATTCGGTTCTTCACATATATATTGTACCAAGCATAGGAGGGAAAAATTTGGTACAGAATGGAGTTCAAGGGATAATGATGTAAAAAAAAAATTATCTATGCATATGCACTGTCAAAAAAAGTTAAAAATTATAAAATTAATAAAAAATGTTAAAAAAATAAAAATAAAAGATAGTTATCTACTTGAGAACCAGTATGATTTTATAAAGGACAAAGAGATTGTTGATATAATGTTAGGTTCCTTACTAGGTGATAAGTTGGTACTTAGCAATTCTCTAGCTCAGAATGCACACCTTTGGTTCACACCTTTAAAAGGAGTTTATACCTTTGGACTTCTGGGGGCTTTGTACCTTTAAAGGAATTTACACCTTTGGAATACTCACAAGCCCATTCTCTGGGAGTATAAAAGGAGCCAGGATTCAGGCAGAAGGTGATTCGAGATACTACCTTCATGCTGACTGGAGGCTTTGGATTTAGAAGGAGCTAGAGACTGAAGCTGGCTGGAGAGATTCTGACAGGAAAAGATTCAAGACTTTGAAGGACACAATAGAGGATATTTTAACTCCTGGCTGCATTTTGGGGATTACTGAAAATGGAACTAAAGCCACGGCTGCCTCCCTAGAAGCTCCCCAAGAGATCCCCTCCCAAAGAATGATCTCAAATTGAGAGATAACAGAACATTACATTTTGGCGCCCAACGTGGGGCAAGGACTTATTTTGAGCCCTTCAGAGGAGCTAGCCCAGACTTGACAATATGGTGTTTGCTGTCCAACAATTCCAAAAGAAATGTCAGTAATAGCACAGATATCTGTATATGGTAATCATTGATCTGACAGTGAAATATATTCTTATTCTACTCCAGTTCCATGATGGTCTGATTTCATGATTTCTACACAATGAATGACACTCTTGCTCTCCCAGTCAGTAATGGAATGAAGTGAGACTATGCTTGTTCCCATGTTTTTGTTTTTGTTTTTAGCATAGTGATTGTTAGCTACACTGTCAGATGCTTTCAGTGAGGAAGAAAACAGCATGGAAGTCAACTACCACACAAATGGTAATTTTTAATTTAAATTTAAAATGTTATAAATTAAGACTAAAATGTAGACTGAATTGATGTGCATTTTTTTTGCTTAGAAGATTTTATACTCAGTGCTGTCTCTCAGGTTCAGATTCATCAGAGAAAAAAGATCATTTTTAATTTGTGTTAATTTTGGCCTGATAATTGACACTAAGAAAAAACAATATCATGATTTAACCAAAATCACACCATTCATATGTGGAACTACTGATTACAGCAAATGGAGAATTTGAATGCCATGCTTTTCACTTACAGCAGCTTTCTAGGGATGTACACATAGGTGATGAGGCTTTTGTATGCATTGCCAGAGCTAGCTCAGTGTCTGGAAGGCTCTGCAAGAAAGTATGGGAAAGAAGATGTATTAGACAACCAAACTAAAGATCTATAGGTTTATTTTGCTGATTTCATTTTTTCATCATTTCTCCATGCCAGAAAATTGATTTACTTCTTTCTTGAATTGTCTTAGGAAGATTCTGAAAATTATTTGGCAAGATAAACTGCTAGACCCTGAAGTACTTCGTCAAACTGAACTGCTAAGGAATCAAATTTTACTTAGGGTGCCAATTCTGTTGGGCTGGTCACATTGTTCAAAAGTCAGCAAAGCATTTGCCTAAAAGCTTATTTGTGGAGAACTCACACAAGGCAAGTGCTCACATAGAGATCAGAAGAATAAAAACAAGGACACTCTTTGATATTTCTCTGAAGAAATTTGAAATCAATTGTGAGACAAAAGAGACACTGACATAGGTTTGCCTATCTAAGTATGCCTACATCAAAAGAAACACTGTGCTCTGTGACCAAAGCAGGATTGCAGTAGCTAAAAAGAAGCATGAGATGTGCAAATTTGGAGAAATCTCCATTCCAAATATTCATGCAGTCTATTTGTGTCTAACCTATGGTACAGACTTTTGAACTTGCATTGGTTTGATCAACCACAGTAAACATTACCCTAATTTAGCAATTTCATTTTAGTTTTCTTTGATTACAAAGGACAAAGAGCTTCAGAACATGAAGACATTAATTTGTAGCTAGAAGGGATCCTAGAGCTGTTCCAGGTCTATTTTTTCATTTTATTTTTGAAGAAATTTAGTCTTAACAATTAAATCATCTTGTTCCAAAAGCATAAAAATTTAAAAAAAATAGAAAAGTTGGAATTTAAACCCAAGATTTCTTACCTCAAATCCAGCAAGATTTTAGGCCTCCCAGGTTGTATCTCTTGGTAAAATCTATAAGTGTTCATCCCTACCTATTTTGGCATAGCAAAAATACATGAAACATAGGATTTTGGAATATAAAATTGAAATGTAGAAATCTGAATTTACTATATGCTTTGTGACCTTGGAAAAATCTGAACCTGATTTTATTTTCCCCATATGAACAAAAGGAGATGATTTACAATGTAGATAATTTCTAAAGTTCTTATCATTTCTATATATTATACATCATGGTCTAAATACCAATACAAATAGAAAGCATTGCAGTAAAAATAATTGCAGTTCTTAAATACTAATCAGTACTAAAGAATTTCTTGCTACTTAGAACTGTTCAACTACATACTTCCAAATAGCTGTTACAAGGATAATAGTATAAGAGCAAAAGACAGATTTTATGAAACATATTTACAAAGTAGAACTGAAATCCAAAAGAAAATATTATTAGGTCAAGTTACAGAGTCCAGGGCTCTAAAGTGGGGATTTCTGGAGAGAATTACTAGTAGTAAAAATGATCAAGCACTTTTTTTCCCCACACCATTTAATATTAAATGCTTGTAAATTGGATATGTTTGTGGTGAACATTGATATCAGATAGATTTAAGATAATCAAGCAAAAATATGTCTGAAGATAGAATAATTCACTTGAAACACCGAGGTCCTAAAAGTTGTTAATAGTTTCAAAAATCATAAAAAGTAACATAAGTGGGGCAGCTAGGTAGTTCAGTGGATAGAGTACCAGCCCTGAAGTCAGGAAGATGAGTTCAAATCTGGTCTCAGACACTTAACACTTTCTAGCTGTGTGACCTTGGGCAAGTCACTTAACCCCAATTGCCTCAGAAAAAAGGAATATAAGTACTTATATGAACCCACAAAAAGAGCACCTCTAATTAGGGCTGTGATCTAGAGGTCTTTTGAGTATATAAGGATTTTCTATACCTATTGTTTTTCTTACTAGTATGTTCCAACACTTGGTCTTTCAGACCAGAAAGAAAGTTCAAATGTAGAGGCTTGTAACATTCCCTTTATAGTAGAGAACATGTCTCTTTTTCAGCTCTAATATTTAATATTCTTAATGTATTGTTAATGGATCCTGAGCCAGTGATTGAATAGAACAGAAGATGTCAAATTCATGATTGGAATGTTTGACTCATACATATAGATGCATATATATATGTGTGTGTGTGTATGTATGTATACATGCATATACATATATGTACATATATACACATTTGTACTGTATTTGCAGTCTTAGGGATCTGAATCTAGTAGATCCATTTAAAAGTATATTTCCGAACTAATGATCTTAGCCATTATCTTTACAATTTTATTCCTTTGGAAATCTAGACAGGATTTCATATACAAAATTAGCAAATAATAAAACATACACATATACTAAACACCTAATAAAACCAAGAATTGTATTAAATGTGATTTTGAACTAGATATATAACAACTTTAAATTCTCCAATGTCATTCTCTAAGCTGTAAAACATAGTACATAGGTATAGCAAATAGCTTGATGTTTATTTGGAAATTTAACTTAGTTTTTCATACTTTAGGTTAATTTGCAAATATTATGTGGATCAAAAAGTAAAGGGAGATAAAAAGGCTCCTATATAAGGTGCTCATTACTTATTTTAGGCTTTGTTAGAATCACACATATCTTTCTTTCTGCAGCTGCTTGGGAAAATTTCAATGTATTTAATACTTGAGTAGTTGGCAGCAAAAGAAAAGGAAACTGCTTTAGAAATTGTACACATCTACATGCCACAGACTTCAGACATACTGATCTATTCTGTCTTCAGAATAGACAATGCTCATTTGCTTTCACTTATTTAATGATCAGATTCTTAATGTATCTATCACATTGATGGTTCGGAAATTTTGCTTTTGTTTCCTATGAAAGCGAATGTTTTATCAGGCTACTTCCATACAAATAAAAGTTTAATATTTCTCAAAGAAATAATGTTTCTTTGAATTAAATAAAAAGTGGCTTTAGCTATGACTGAAGGTAGAAAATAATTTAAAGAATATTTCTCCCTGATAGTCCAGGAGAAAGTAAAAAAAAAAAAAAGAAGTGGGGAGCTATTTTATGTTGCCATTGTGACTAATCAATTAGTGTCCCTTAAAATATATCCTTCAACTGAATGGAATATAGTATTCAAAAAGGGGAGAGATGAATAATGACAGAATAGGATCCTAGGACTCTCATGTCTAAGAATTATCAAAGAAAAGTATTAAAGCTTCAAATAATTTAACTTTGAGAACTACTATTGGTCCCTCTACTGGACTGGCAGTACAGTTAAGGTGACCTTGTGAATAATCAGAAGACACTATTCTACTTAAAGTTCATATGTAATAACTATGTGAACTTAGAAAGTAATTTTCCCACTTGATTCGTCATAATATGCAGACATTAAAAATCACAACATCTCAAACACTTTAAAAGAAAAGATCTAATTAGTGTTTCAGATGGTGGGTGGCTTAATGGTTCTTGTTTCATGGAAGTGACAGAGCCATTTACATTTCTTATTCTTTTATTCAACGCCATTTATTACAGCATAATTGGGTCTCTATATGTCATGGTCTTTAATATGCCCCAAAGGCTTTTTCTGAGCTAGGACCCATTTATGCTTCAAAATTATAAATATAGATTAAAGCAAGGAGAAATATGCAACTGAAGATTAGAAGTAGGAAGCATTACCCTGTATGTAATTATTCATGACATGATACATATTTATAAACTGAATGATAAAGTCACAATTTTTCTGTGATATGTAGTCAATTACAGTAATTTATTTTTTAGGTGGTAGCTAACTCTACTGATGACCACTAAATTCTTATGGTTAGAGAAGTACTAACAGCTAGTGATTGTATTTGATTTGTATTTACATCTGTTGTTTGTAAAGGCTGCATTGGGATTGTACTTCTTTAACTCAGAGATTGCCTGACCTTTTCTCTCAGAATTAATCAATCTATTTCCATAAACTATATGCTAACCCATTGATCCATTGTGACCTTATAAGAGGTTAGCTATGATCTACCAGGGAAACTTTTCTTGACCTTATCTATATATTTTTCCCTTTCTGTTTACCTTGAATATAGTTGCCTTTTTCCTATTCTCTATCAAACAGTATTTTAGGTAACCTTACTAAAAGTCTTTTGAAGTTTCTTCAGAAGCAGGGTTTGACATTGTGTCTAAGTTGGTGAAAATAACAGAAATATAAGAATAGACAAATTTCAGTGATAGACAAAAGGGAAGAAAAGATAATAACTATATCAAAATAGAACCCAAATTTATAATTAGTCCATGTCTCTAGAATGTAAAAATGGGAAAATGAGATTTTAAAGAAAGTAAATCATAAATTCAAATTATTGGTTTAAATATAAAGAAAAAAACATATAAATGTGTATGTAGAGCATAGAATCTTTCCAAAGTAATAATAGTAGTAATAATAATAGGCATAAGTTACTTAGTATTATTCTCCTAGTGATGGAGAATTATACTTCACTCAATATAGAAAAAAGATTATATACTGTATAACTTTAAATAATAGAGTATTATTTGGAGTAATATTTCTAATCAATGTACAGTTTTTTTTCTCAGTTCTGATAGGTCTTTATTTTGAAGAAGCCAGAGAGATTGCAATGAATAGAGAGCTAAGCCTGAAGTCAGGAAGACTCCAGCTTGGAGTCTGATTCCAATCCAGTCTCAGACACTTGCTAACTGCATCACCTAGACAAGTCATTTAAGAATATTTGGTTATGTTTCTTCACCTATAAAATAAGCTAGGAAAGCAAATAGCAAACCACTCTATTATCTTTACCAAGAAAACCTCAGGTAGTATCATGAAGAGTTTAACAGAACTGGAATGACTTAAAACCAACAAATGTATGATGAATAATATTAGATTCCAAAGATTTAAACAATCTTTTCCATCCAATCATATAATGTATCCTGATAATGTTAATTATATCAGCTGGAAATTACGAAACACTTGCCACAAAAATAAAGTCAGATTTAAATAATTGGAAAGACATTCAGTGCTCTTGGATAGGCTGAGCGAATATAATAAAGATGACAATACTCCCTAAACTAATCTATTTATTTAGTGCTATACCAATCAGTCTCCCAAGAAACTATTTTAATGACCTAGAAAAAATAACAAGAGAATTCATATGGAACAACAAAAGGTCAAGAATTTCAAGGGAAGTAATGAAAAAAAATTAAATGAGGGTGGTCTAACTGTACCTGATCTAGAACTATATTATAAAGCAACAGTCACCAAAACCATTTGGTATTGGCTAAGAAACAGACTAGTTGATCAGTGGCATAGGTTAGGTTCACAGGGGAAGATAGTGAATAAAAATAGCAATCTAGTGTTTGACAAACCCAAAGATCCCAACTTTTGGGATAAGAATTCATTATTTGACAAAAACTGCTGGGGAAAATGGAAATTAGTATGGCAGAAACTAGGCATGGACCCACACTTAACACTACTAAGATAAGATCAAAATAGGTCCAAAATTTAGGCATAAAGAATGAAATCATAAATAAATTGAAGGAACATGGGATGGTTTACCTCTCAGACTTGTGGAGGAGGAAGGAGTTTGTGTCCAAGGGAGAACTAGAGACCATTATTGATCACAAAATAGAAAATTTTGATTACACCAAATTAAAGTTTCTGCACAAACAAAACTAATGCAAACAAGATTAGAAGGGAAGTAACAAATTGGGAAAACCTTTTTACAGTTAAAAGTTCTGATAAAGGCCTCATCTCCAAAATATACAGAGAATTGACTTTAATTTATAAGAAATCAAGCCATTCTCCAATTGATAAATGGTCAAAGGATATGAACAGACAATTTTCAGATGATGAAATTAAAACTATTTCCACTCATATGAAAGAGTGTTCCAAATCACTATTGATCAGAGAAATGCAAATTAAGACAACTATGAGATATTACACACCTGTCAGATTGGCTAAGATGACAGGAACAAATAACGATGAATGTTGGAAGGGCTGTGGGAAAACTGGGACACTGATGCATTATTGGTGGAGTTGTGAAAGAATCCAACAATTCTGGAGAGAAATCTGGAATTATGCCCAAAAAGTTATCAAACTCTGCATATCCTTTGACCCAGCAGTGCTACTACTGGGCTCATATCCCAAGGAAATACTAAATAAGGGAAAGGGACCTGTATGTGCCAAAATGTTTGTGGCAGCCCTTTTTTTTAGTGGCTAGAAACTGGAAAATGAATGGATGTCCATCAATTGGAGAATGGTGGGTAAATTATGGTATATGAATGTTATGGAATATTATTGTTCTGTAAGAAATGACCAACAGTAGGAATACAGAGAGGCTTGGAGAGATTAGCTGTTTCTCCTTAGATATTGGCATGCTGCATAATTGTTGGGCTTTTATTTTAAATTGTTGTGAGTAAAAAAAAAATTGCTACATTAAAAAAATCACTGTCTAAAGTACCATAAGAAGAAATAAATTAAATAATTCCATTTTAGAAGTAGAAGTTGAACAAACCATTAATGAACTCCCTGAGAAGAAATTTCCAAGGCCAGGTAGATTTAAAAGTGAATTTTCCCAAACATTTAAAGAACACTTATTTTCAATACTATGTAAACTACTTGGAAGAATAGATAAAGAAGGAGTACTGCCAAATTACTATTATGACACAAATATAGTATGGAACCTAACTCAGGAAGAGCCAAAACAGAAAAAGAAAATTACAGACCAATCTCCATAATGAATACTGATGCAAAAAATTTAAATATAATATTACCAAAGAAATTATAGCACTTTGTAAACATGATAATACACTATGATCAAGTGGTATTTAAATCAGGAATGCAGGGATGGTTCAATATGAGGAAAATATTATCATAACCCTATCAATAACAAAACCAACAAATTATATAATTTCATGAGATGCATAAAAAGCTGTTGAGAAAACACCTCACCCATTACTATTAAAAACACTAGAGATAACAGGGATAAAGGGAGTTTTTCTTAAAGTAATAACCAATATCTATCTAAAACCAAAAATAAACATCATTCCCAATAAGTTTAGGGATGAAACAAGGATGCCCATTATCACCACTATTATTCAACATTGTACTAGAAATATTGGCTTTTACAATTAAAAGAAGAAAAACAAATTAGTTAAAATAGGCAATGAGGAAATAAAACTATCACTCTTTACAGATGATATAAGGATAGACTTAGGGAATCCAAGAAAATCACCCAAAGACTATCTGGAACAAATTAACAGGTTTACCAAAATAGCAGCATACATAATAAACCTACACAAATCATCAGTATCTCTATATATAACTGACAAAGACAAGTAGTATTCAGAATTCACTCAGATCAACACCAGATCAAGTCTCTGAACAGGTTTTGGAGTGACAGAATTCAAAAATATTTAGGTAAAACATTTGCAGCAAAATATATTTTAGAAGGACTTCATTAAAGATCTGTTTCAATTAACCAGTAGATGGTGGGGGGTTTGGGGATGCTGCTTGCAAGCCAGCTCAAGCATCCCACAGTACAGGTAGATCTAGGGCAGAGAGGCTTCTGTATGCTGGGGGAAACTAGTAGGAAGCTCATAGGCAGAATACTGCTTTTGCAAATTTGTCCTGCCTCAGAAGCCAGTGTATCAGCAGACTAGTTATGCAAACTCAAACACATCTAGAGAAGGCAAGTGTGAGCCTTTTCACCCCAGCATGGCAAGAGGCTTGGTCATGCCTACCCAGCAAAGATAGTAAGCCAGCAGAACTGGGCCCAGGACAACAAGAAGCTACTGTTGCACATAGATGAAGCTTTGGGCAATCTCCCCTTTGCCCTAAAAGCAGACCATAATCTTTAAAAATTACCAAAAAACATAAAGAGCTCTGACCATAGAAAGCTTTTGTAAAGACAAGGAAGAATAGAGCACAAATCCTGAGAAAATTGAAAACAAAACATTTCCAGATGAAGCCTGAAAGGGTGATATAAGTTGTTTTCGTTCTCACAAGACTCTTGGAAAAATTCAAAAAGTATCTTAAAAGAGAGAAGAAAAATGGGGAAAAGAAATCAGAGCTCTGGAAAAGGAAACACAGATTTTGTCAGAGGAAAAGCACTCCTCAAATAATAATTTTGGTTAAATAGAAAAAGAAAAAAACTCCTTGAAAAACAGAAGTTGTGAAATTGAAAATGAACAATAAACAAAATAACTCCTTTCAATGTTCAATTGGCCAAATGTAAAAGGAGCTATAAAAGGTAACTGAATAAAATAATGCACTAAAATTAGAATTAAGCAAATGGAAGCAAATAATTCAATGAGACATAAAGAATCAATCAAACAAAACAAACAAAAAAATAGAAGAAAATGTAAAGAAAATGAAAATACCTCACTGGAAAAACAACTGACTTGGAAAATAGAGCTAGGACAATCTAAGAATTATTATCTTACTTGAAAACCACAATAGAAAAAACAAAAAAAGTCTAGACATCATCTTTCAGGAATTCATCAAGGAAAACTGTCCTGATGTCCAAAAACCAGAGGATAAAATAGCCATTGAAAGATTCTCTTGTTTACCACCTGAAAGAGACCAAAAAATGAAAATTCCAAGGAATATTGTATTTAATATTTTAAGGAATCATCTTTCAGGAATTCATCAAGGAAAACTGTCCTGATGTCCAAAAACCAGAGGATAAAATAGCCATTGAAAGATTCTCTTGATTACCACCTGAAAGAGACCAAAAAATGAAAATTCCAAGGAATATTGTATTTAATAATTTATCAATTAAAGGACAATATCCAAATATCGAAGAGCCTTAATCAAGATTACTCAAGATATATTAGCTTCTACCTTAAAGCACAAAAGATCCTGGAATATGATAATTGGGAGCGCAAAGCAAATTGCACTGTAGTCAAGAGTCAACTATGCAGCAAAATTATGCACTAACTTTCAGAGGAAAGATGGACATTTGTTAAGGGGCAGGTCAATTCTCCAAAGAGCCTCCACAGCTATGGATCATAATATATGAAAGAGTTGCAAAGCAGCTTTTACTGACACAGATGTTGGTTGTGGACTGGGAATGAAATAATTTGGTGGCAAAGGGAAAAGCAGAGAAGTCAGACTAAACAACTGCCTTAGAGTCTCCTTGTATCATCATCATCACCATCATCCTCTCACATGCAGAGATCTACAGGTCTGAGTAAGACTTCCAGAAGCGCAAAAAGGGAAGGGGGAAAAAAAAAAAACAAAAAACAAAACAAACAAAAAAAAAACTGTTTTTTCAAGGTTAAAATTATTACATCCTTATATAGGATGATCGCATGTTAAATTCTTGAGAACTGTATCTGTGTTAGGGGTATATTTAGAGGATATATATATATATATATATATATATATATATATATATATATATATATATATATATATATATATACATATATAAATTTTACTTTACTGTAATGATATAAAAAAGAAGTAACAGGTAGAAAAGCTATTGTACTAGAAGAAATTAAAAGAGAGGTAAAATGGGAGGAATTATGTCATGTGAAGAGACAAAGATGATCTATTGCAGTTAAGGAGAAAAAGGCAGGCATATGCACATTGTATAAACTCAGTGAATTGGATTCAAAGAGAGAATATCAGACATATTTAGTTTAATATAGAAACTTGTCTCATAAGGAAGTAGGAGAAAAGGGTAAGGAAAAAGGGAGGTAATAGAAAGGAAAAGAAAATTAGATGAGGAAAGGTATAAGAAAGTGGGGAGACACTGTAAGAGAGGAGGGCAGATTGAAGTGTGGTAGTCAGAAACAAAACATTGCTAAGGAGGCACAGAAAGGAATATAATTTTTTTCTTAGTTGTACATGAAACCTACATAAAAACTGACAATGAAGTAGACATGAAAACCTCAAAATCAAATTCAGAAAACTCAAAAGAGTAAATGCATCCTTTTAAAATAATGATGCAATAAAATTAAATATAACAAATGGCCAAGGAAAATACACCAAAAATTAATTGGAAACTAAATAATCTAATCCTAAAAATAAGTGGGTGGGGGAAGCAAGTTGGTGTAGTGGATAAAGCACCAATCTTGAAATAAGGAGGACCTGAGTCAAACTCTGGCCTCAACATTTAACATTTCCTGGCTGTGTGACCCTGGGCAAGTCTGTTAACCAAAATTGCCACAGGGGGGAAAAAAGAAAAAAAAATGAGTGGATGAAACAACAAATCATAAAAGCAATCAAAACTTTCATCCAAGAAAATGGAAATATTGAGATAACACAACAAAATTTTACAGGTTACAGCCAAATAACTTTTTAGAGGAAGTTTTATATCTCCAGGTGCATACTTGCATAAAACAGTGAGAAGATGAATGAATTGGACATGTAGATAAAAAAGCTAGAAAAATAACAAATTAACAATCTTCATTTAAATATTAAATATAAAAATTTGAAATTCAAATGGAAGATTAATACAATTGTAATTAAGAAAATTATTGAGGGTGGAGCCAAGATGGTGGAGAAGATACACGCAAATTTCTAAGCTCCCTTATTCCCTCAAGACCAACTAGTTAAATCAGCCTCAAAAATAAAGATTAGAAGCACAACTTACCAGCCAAAGAGAATTTTGAATTTCCACAGAAAATGTAGGTTCCAAGGGGAGGAAAAAAAAAAGACCACCACAGACAGGATTGGACTAGGGGCTAGCACATTGTGCCAAACAGGCTGGGGAGAACTCTGGGATCAGAGAAGCTATTGAGACAGAGGAATTTTGCATAGGCGGATAGTTCTACTCTGCTTATAAAACAGCAGGTCAGAAGATAAATCAAAGCTACCCCAAACCTGAAGTGACCTAACACCAATCTTGGCACGGCTGTGCAGCCACCTTCTGCTCTGGGGGTTTTCCTTGGGACATTTAAGAACTTGAACAGAGGGAGACACAGCCCAGGGCAGCCTATAATCCACATAGTACAGGGCTCAGCCTGAGGGAGTGAAATTCTTTCATTAGCAAAACTCCAGCAGTAGTGGAACTACCACAGCAGCAGACCCTTTGCAGCAGGGACTGTTCTTTCCAGGCAGAGAATTCTGGTTTGAGCGCAGGGGCTTTTCACATGTCAGCTGCTAATATCCATGGCCCCACAGGAGGCTTTGGCTTGGGTTTGTGATGCTTTCACTGTTCAGCTTCCAGCCTCAGGGCAATTGCTTGGCCACAGAGTAGGGATCCTTCACTGGGCACTCCAGCTAACCACCTATGAGTCATTTCTGGGAGGGAGGGGGACACTCTCCCAGAGCTCTCTCTTAGCCCAGTCACAGGATTGCTGCATCTTATCCCCAGTCTGGGAGTAAGCTGGTACATCTCCCATCCAAGGGCAGAACTACACAGAATTTTAATAATGAGTAAGAAACTGAAGAGAACAATTGAAACCTTCTATACAGAGAAAGAGAGGGTATCCAACCCCTAGGATATTAACAGAAGACAGTTTCCAAATAACACCCAAAAGGGGAATGATACCTGCCCCACATCACATAACTCTCTCCTAAAAGAGACTATTAAAAAGTTAAGAGAGTTTGAAGAAAAATGGGAAAAGAAAAGAGAAGCTATGATAGAAAATAACAATATCCTGAAATTTGAGTTGGAAAAAATAAAAATTTCACAGGAGCTGCAGGGAAAAAAAAAATGTGAATTAGAAAAGGTTAAAAAATCACAGGAAAGTAGGATTTCTGAATTGGAAAAGATAAAAAATTCCCAAGAAATTAGGATTTGTGAGTTGGAAAAAGAAAATAAATCACTAAAAAAAATAGTGAAATGGAAAAAAGTTCAACAGAGCAAAATAATTCATTTAAAAACTCAATTGAACATATACAAAAAGAACTAAAAATGTGAATGAAGGAAATAACTCATTAAAAGTCAGGATTGAACAAATAGAAATGAATGATTCATTGAGAAACCAAGAATCAGTCAAACAAAACAAAAAAATGAAAAGCTGGAGAATAACATGGAATATTTACTGGGAAAATCTATAGACCTGGAAAATAGATCTAGGAGAGATAATCCTAGAATCATTGGACTTCCCGAAAATTATGATGACAAAAAGAGCCTACATTCTATTTTATAGAAAATCATCAAAGAGAATTGTCCAGAGATAATAGAAACAGAAGGGAAAACAGGTGGTGAAAGAATTCACCACTCACTTTCTGAAAAAGACTCTAAAAAAAGAACTCCATGGAACATTGTAGCTGAACTGCAGAACTATCAAACAAAGGAAAAATGTTGTAAGCAGCTAGGGGAAAAATAAACAAAAACAAAAAAAAACCCTCAAATATCAGGTGTCACAATAAGGGTCACTCAAATCTGGGATGGCTACACATTAAAAGATCGAAGGGCCTGGAACCTGATATTCTGAAAGGCAAAAGAACTAGGATTGCAATCAAGAATAAACTACCCAGATAAGTTTAGCATTTTGTTCCATGGAAGAAGATGGACATATAATGAAACAGAGGAATTCCATTTGTTTCTAAGAAAAAAAAAAAACAAAACAGACTTAAACAAAAAATTTGATCTACATCCACAAGACTCAAGAGAAGCAGAAAAAGGTAAAAAAGAACTTTTGAGAACTGTATCTCTGGTGTGGATATACAGAAAGTCCACATGAATAATTTGATTTTACTGATATATTTTTAAAAAGGGAGTAGTAAAGGGAAGGGGATAGTATCAGACAAAGGGAAGGAGAGATAAAAAGAGGTAAACAACATCCCAGGAAGAGGCATAGAAAATCTACCACATCTGAGGGAATTTAGAGAGGGGGAGAAACATTGTGTGAATCATACTCTCTTCAGAGTAGGCTGAAAGAGTAAATAATTGACATATTTGTTTTTCAGAGAATTCTCTCTCACCTCATTAAAAGGGGGTAGAGGAAAAGGGAAAAGGAAAAGGGTGAATAAGGGAAGGGTACAAGAAAGGAGAAGGGACTTAAAAGGAGGGGGGAGGAATACTAAAATGGTAGGGCTGTGCATCACAAGTGGGGTGCATAAATTCAATACTGGGGAAGGTGTTCAAGGAGGACAAGGGGGAAAAAAAGCATATATATATACTATATAGCAGCAGTCACCAAAACCATTTGGTATTGGCTAAGAAATAGACCGGTAGATCAGTGGAACAGATTAGATACAAAGGACAAAAAAGGGTACATCTATAGCAATCTAATCTTTGACAAACCCAAAGATACCAACATTAGGGATAAAAATTCATTATTTGGAAAAAACTGTTGGGAAAACTGGAAACTAATATGGCAGAAATTAGATATGGATCCACACTTAACACCATATACCAAGATAAGATCAAAATGGGTCCATGATTTAGGCATAAAGAGGGAGATCATAAATAGATTAGAGGAACAGAGGATAGTCTATCTCTCAGACCTGTGGAGGAGGAAGGAATTTATGACAAGAGGAGAACTAGAGATTATTATTGATCACAAAATAGAAGATTTCGATTACATCAAACTAAAAAGTTTCTGTACAAATAATACTAATGCAAACAAGATTAGAAGGGAAGTAACAAATTGGGAAAATATTTTTAAAAGCAAAGGTTCTGACAAAGGTCTCATTTCCAAAATATATAGAGAACTGACCCTAATTTATAAGAAACCCAACCATTCTCCAATTGATAAATGGTCAAAGGATATGAACATACAATTCTCAGAGGAAGAAATTGAAACTATATCCACTCACATGAAAGAGTGTTCCAAATCACTACTGATTAGAGAAATGCAAATTAAGACAACTCTGAGATACCACTATACACCTGTCAGATTGGCTAAGATGACAGGAACAAATAATGATGAATGTTGGAGGGGATGTGGGAAAACTGGGACACTGCTACATTGCTGGTGGAGTTGTGAAAGAATCCAGCCATTCTGGAGAGCAACTTGGAACTATGCCCAAAAAGTTATCAAACTGTGCATACACTTTGACCCAGCAGTGCTACTACTGGGCTTATATCCCAAAGAAATACTAAAGAGTGGAAAGAGACATATATGTGCCAAAATGTTTGTGGCAGCTCTTTTTGTTGTAGCTAGAACCTGGAAGATGAATGGTTGTCCATCAATTGGAGAATGGTTGGGTAAATTATAGTATATGAAGGTTATGGAATATTATTGCTCAGTAAGAAATGACCAACAGGAGAAATACAGAGAGGCTTGGAGAGACTTACATCAACTGATGCTGAGTGAAATGAGCAGAACCAGAAGATCACTGTACACTTCAACAACAATGCTGTATGAGGATGTATTCTGATGGAAGGGGAAATCTTCAACATAAAGAAGAGCCAACTCACTTCCATTTGATCAATGATGTTCAGAGGTAGCTACACCCAGAGAAGAAACACTGGGAAATGAATGTAAATTGTTAGCACTACTGTCTATCTACCCAGGTTACATGTACCTTCGGAATCTAATGCTTATGGTACAACAAGAAAATGGTATTTACACACATGTATTATATCTAGGTTATATTGTAACACAAGTAAAATGTATGGGATAGCCTGTCATCGGGGGGAGGGAGTAGAGAGAGGGGGGGATAATTTGGAAAAAGGAATACAAGGGATAATATTATAAAAATATATAATAAAATATATATAATAAAAAATAAAAAAAAAAAAAAAAGAAAATTAGACTCGAACAAATAGAAATAATTGACTCAAGGAGAAACCAAAAAGTAGTCAAGCAAAACCAGAAAAATGAAACAATTGAAAAGAATGTCCACTACCTTATTGGAAAGACAACAGACCTGGAAAACAGATCCAGGAGAGACAATTTGAGAATAATCAGACTCCCTGAAAAATGTGAGCCTGGACACTATTTCCAGGAATTTATCAAATTGAAATGACCAGACATTTTGGAAACAGAGGGTAAAATAGTCATTGAAAAAATTCATCAATCACCTACTGAAAGGGACCCTAAAATCAAAACGCCAATAAATATAGTGGCCAAGTTCAAGAACCATCAGAAAATAGGCCAAAAAATAATTGGAAACTAAGTAATGTCATACTAAAGAATGATTGGGTGAAACAGCAAATCATAGACATAATTAATAACTTCACCCAAGAAAATGACAATAATGAGACATCTTACCAAAATGAGTGGGATACAGCCAAAGCAGTAATAAGGGGAAATTTTATATCTCTAGAGGCCTACTTGCATAAAATAGAGAGAGAGAAGGTCAAAGAATTGGGCTTACATCTAAAAATGCTAGAAAAGGAACAAATTAAAAACCCCCAGACAAACACAGAAACTTGAAATTCTAAAAATAAAAGGTGAGATTATTAAAATTGAAAGTAAAAAAAACAAAACTATTTTTTTAGTAAATTTAGTAAATTTTTAGTAAATTAGAAAAATTAATTAATAAAACTAAGAGTTGATTCTAAGAAAAAAAAAACAACAAAATATACCAACCCTTTGTAAATCTGATTTAAAAAGAAAGAGGAAAAGCAAATTGTAAGTCTTAAAAATGAAAAGGGAGAACTTACCACTAATAAAGAGGAAATTAGGACAATAGTTAGGAGCCCAACTTTATGCCAATAAATTCAATAACTTAAATGAAATGGAAGAATACCTTCAAAAATATAGCTTGCCCAGATTTACAGAGGAAGAAGTAAATAGTCTAAATAGTCCCATTTCAGAAAAAGAAATAGAACAAGCTATTACCCAACTCCCTAAGAATAAATCCCGAGGACCAGATGGACTTACATGTGAATTCCACCAAACATTTAAAGAACAACTAACTCCAATGCTATATAAACTATTTGAAAAAAATAGGGATTGAAGGAGTCCTACCAAATTCCTTTTATGACACTGACATGGTACTGATACCTAAATCAGGTAGGCTGAAAATAGAGAAAGAAAATTATAGACCAATCTCCCTAATGGATATGGATGCTAAAATCTTAAGTAAAATGTTAGCAAAAAGACTATAGAAAATCATCCCTAGGATAATACACTATGTCCAAGTGTGATTTATACCACGTATGCAGGGGTGGTTCAATATTAGGAAAACTATTAGCACAATCAACTATATCAATAACCAAATTAACAAAAACCACATGATCATCTCAATAGATGCAGAAAAAGCATTTGATAAAATACAACATCCATTCCTACTAAAAACACTTGAGAGTATAGGAATAAATGGACTATTCCTTAAAATAATAAGGAGCATAAATTTAAAACCGTCAGTAAACACTATATGTAATGGCGATAAACTGGAACCTTTCCCAGTAAGATCAGGAGTGAAACAAGGTTGCCCACTATCACCATTACTATTCAATATTATACTAGAAATTCTAGCCTCAGCAATAAGAGTTGAGAAAGAGATTAAAGAAATAAGAGTAGTTAATGAGCAAATCAAACTATCACTCCTTGCAGATGACATGATGGCATATTTAGAGAACCCCAGAGATTCTAATAAAAAGTTATTAGAAATAATTCACAACTTTAGCAAAGTTGCAGGATACAAAATAAATCCACATAAATCCTCAGCATTTTTGTACATCACCAACAAAAAGCAATAGCAAGAGATACAAAGAGAAATTCCATTCAAAACAACTGTCGAGAGTATAAAATATTTGGGATCAATCTACCAAAGAAAAGTCAGGAATTATATGAGCAAAATTACAAAACACTTGCCACAAAAATGAAGTCAGATATAAATAATTGGAAAGACATTAATTGCTCTTGGATAGGCCGAGTGAATATAATAAAGATGACAATACTCCCTAAACTAATCTATTCATTTAGTGATATACCAATCAGACTACCAAGAAACTATTTTAATGACCTAGAAAAAATAACAACAAAATCCATATTGAAGAACAAAAAGTCGAGAATTTCAAGGCAAATAATGAAAAAAATAAAATGAATATGGCCTAGCTGTAGCTGATCTAGTACTATATTATAAAGCAGCAGTCACCAAAACCATTTGGTAATGGCTAAGAAATAGACTAGTTGATCAGTGGCATAGGTTAGGTTCACAGGGCAAGATAGTGAATAACAATAGAAATCTAGTGTTGACAAATCCAAAGATCCCAGCTTTTGGGATAAGAATTCATTATTTGACAAAAACTGCTGGGAAAACTGGAAATTAGTATGGCAGAAACTAGGCATGGACCCAAACTTAACACCACATACTAAGATAAGATCAAAATGGGTCCATAATTTAGGCATAAAGAATGAGATCATAAAAAATTAGAGGAACATATTATAGTTTACCACTCAGACTTGTGAAGGAGGAAGGAATTTGCGACAAGAGGAGAACTAGAGATCATTATTGAACACAAAATAGAAAATTTTGATTACATCAAATTAAAAAGCTTTTGTATAAACAAAACTAATGCAAACAAGATTAGAAGGGAAGTAACAAATTGGGAAAACATTTTGACAGTTAAAGCTTCTGATAAAGGCCTCATCTCCAAAATATACAGAGAATTGACTTTAATTTATAAGAAATTAAGCCATTCTCCAATTGATTGACTAAGATGACAAGAACAAATAATGATGAATATCGGACACTGATGCATTGTTGGTGGAGTTTTGAAAGAATCCAACCATTCTGGAGAGCAATCTGGAATTATGCCCAAAAAGTTATCAAACTATGCATATCCTTTGACCCAGCAGTGCTACTCCTGGGCTTATATCCCAAGGAAATACTAAAGAAGGAAAAGGGACCTGTATGTGCCAAAATGTTTGTGGCAGCCCTTTTTCTAGTGGCTAGAAACTGGAAAATGAACAGATGCCTGTCAATTGGAGAATGGAGTACAAAGGATAATATTTTTAAAAATTACCTATGCATATGTACTGTCAAAATGTTATAATTATAAAATTAATAAAAACCCTACAAAACAGATAAATATTTAGCTAATTTGGTTAGGAAAAAAAGGAGAATATCAAATTGCTAGTATCAAAAATGAAAGAAGCAAAATTTCCACCAATGAAGAGGAAATTAGAACAATAATTAGGAGCTTTTTTACCCTACTTTATGCCAATGAATTTGATAATCTAAGTGAAATGGAGAAATACTTGCAAAAATATAGATTTTCCAGATGAACAGAGGAGGAAATATATTAGTTAAAATTACTCTTTAGAAAAAGAAATTTAATAAGTTCTTTATTCACTAAGAAAAAATATCTGGGGCTAGATGGATTCCCACATAAATTCTACCAAACATTTAAAGAACAGTTAATTTCAATACTATGCAAACTATTTAGAAAAATAAGGAAAGAAGGAACCCTACAACATTCCTTTTATTATTATTCCTTTGAGACCTTAATCAGGTAGGCACAAATCAGAAAGAGGAAGTGATAGACCACTTTCCCTAATTAATATTGCTGCAACAATCTTAACTAAAATATTAACAAAGAGATTACAAGAAGGTATGACCAGGATAATACAACATGCCCAAGTAGGATTTATACCAAACATGCAAGGCTCGCTCAATATTAGGAAAACTATTTGCATATTTGACTATATCAAGAAGTGACAGAAATCATATAATTATCTCAATAGATACAGAAAAAAAAAATTGACACATGCACTCACACTTAACACCATATACCAAGATAAGATCAAAATCTGGGGAGAAAAACAAAAAATGCTAACAGTTTACACTAATTTCCCAGTGTTCCTTCTCTGGGTGTAGCTAATTCTGCCCATCATTGATCAATTGGAATTGAATTAGGTCTTCTCTATGTTGAACATATCTATTTCCATCAGAATACATCCTAATATAGTATTGTTGTTGAAGTGTATAATGATCTCTTAGTTCTGCTCATTTCACTCAGCATCAGTTGATGTCTCTCCAAGCCTCTCTGTATTCATCCTGTTGGTCATTTCTTACAGAACAATAATGTTCCTTAACATTCATATACAATAAGATCAAAATGGGTCCATGATTTAGGCATAAATAAGGAGATGATAAATAAATTAGAGGAACATAGGATGGTTTACCTCTCAGATTTGTGGAGGAGGAAGGGATTTGTGACCAAAGAAGAACTAGAGATCATTATTGATCACAAAATAGAAAATGTTGATTACATCAAATTAAAAAAGCCTTTGTACAAACAAAACCAATGCAAACAAAATTATAAGGGAAGCAACAAACTGGGAAAACATTTTTATAGTTAATGGTTCTGATAAAGGCCTCATTTCCAAAATATATAGAGAATTGACCCTAATTTATAAGAAATCAAGACATTCTCCAATTGATAAATGGTCAAAAGGTTATGAACAGTTTTCAGATGATGAAATTGAAACTATTTCCACTCATATGAAAGAATGTTCCATATCACTATCGATCAGAGAAATGAAAATTCAGACAACTCTGAGATACCACTACACACCTGTCTGATTGGCTAAGTTGACAGGAAAAAAATAATGATGAATGTTGGAGAGGTTGCGGGAAAACTGGGACATTGATATATTATTGGTGGTGTTGTGAACAAATCCAACCATTCTGGAGAGCAATCTGGAATTATGCCCAAAAAGTTATCAAACTGTGCATATCTTTTAATGCAGTAGTGCTACTACTGGGCTTATATCCCCAGGAAATACTAAAGAAGGGAAAGGGACTTGTATGTGCCAAAATGTTTGTGGTAGCCCTTTTTGTAGTGGCTAGAAAATGGAAAATGAACGGATGTCCATCAATTGGAGAATGGTTGGGTAAATTATGGTATATGAGTATTAGAGAATATTATTTTTTTTCTGTAAGAAATGATCAACAGGATGAATAGAGAGAGGCTTGGAGAGACTTACATGAACTGATGCTGATTGAAATGAGCAGAACCAGGAGATCACTATACACTTCAACAACAATACTATATGAGGATTATTCTGATAGAAATAGACATCTTGGACATAGAGGAGATCTAATTCAGTTCCAGTTGATCAATGATGGACAGAAGCAGCTACATCCAGAGAAGGAACACTAGGAAATGAGTGTAAACTGTTTATGTTTTTGTTTTTCTTCCCAGGTTATATTTTTTTAATTTTTAATTTTTTTAATAGTTTTTATTTGCCAGATATATGCATGGGTAATTTTAGAGCATTGTCAATTGCCAAACCTTTAGTTCCAATTTTTCCCCTCCTACCCTCCCCCCCTGGATGGCAGGTTGACCAGTACATATTAAATATGTTATAGTATAAATTAACATGTCCAAACAGTTGTGTTGTTGTACAAAAAGCATCAGACTTTGAAATAGTAAACAATTAACCTGTGAAGGAAATAAAAAATGCAGGTGGACAAAAATGGAGGGATTGGGAATTCTATGTAGTGGTTCATAGTCATCTCCCAGAGTTCTTTCGCTGAATGTAGCTGGTTCAGTTCTTTATTGCTCTATTGGAATCAATTTGGTTCATCTCATTGTTGAAGATGGTCACGTCCATCAGAATTGATCATCATATAGTGTTGTTATTGAAGAATATAATGATCTCTTGGTACTGCTCATTTCACTCAGCATCAGTTCATGTAAGTCTCCAGACCTTTCTGAAATCATCCTGTTGGTTATTTCTGACAGAACAATAACATTCCATAATATTCATATGCCACAATTTATTCAGCCATTCTCCAATTGATGGACATTCCCCAGGTTATTTTTACCTTCTGAATCCAATTCTTCCTATGCAAAAATAGAACTGTTCAGTTCTGCACACATATATTGTATCTAGGATATACTGTAACATATTTAATATGTATAAGACTGCTTGCCATCTAGGGTTGAGGGCGGAGGGAAGGAAGGGAAAAATAGGAACAGAAGTGTGTGCAAAGGATAATGTTGTAAAAAATTGTCCAGGCATATATTCAGTCAATAAAAAGTTATAATAAAAATACATATAATAAAACCCAAACTTATTCCAATTAAAAGATAATTATTATAATAGAGTTTTCCTTAAAATGCATCTATGTAACATATTATATATAATATAAAAATATTTCCAACAAGATCAGAGGTGAAACAAACTTGCCAACTATCACCATTACTATTCAATATTGTATTAGAAACATTTCCTTTGACAATAGGAGTAGAAAAAAAAAGATTAAATATATTAGAGTAGATAATGAAGAAATCAAATCATCTCTTTTTGCAGATGATACATTGGAATACTTAGAGAATACTAGAGAATCAACTAATAGCCTATTAAAAACAATTCACACCTTTAGCAATTTTGTAGGATAAAAAAGAAATATACATAAATCATCAGCATTTCTATATGTTACCCACAAAGTCCAGCAACAAGAGATACAAAGAGAAATTCCACTTATAATTACTGTAGATAATATAAAATATTTGGGAATCTATTTGCCAAGACAAAATAAATATGTATATGTGTGTATATATATATATATATATATATATATATATATATATATATATATATATATATATATATATATATATATAGGTATAGGTATAGTTATGTATACAAATACTTTTGGTGCAAATAAAGTCAGATCTAATCAATTAGAAGAATCTCAAGTGCCAAGGTATTATGAAAAAATGACAATTCTACTGAAATTAATCTACTTATTCTGTGTATTCCAATCAAATCCCCAAGAAAATATTTTACAGAGCTAGAAAAAATAATAAAGTTCATCTACAAGAACAAAAGATCAAGGAATCCAAGGAAATTAATGAAAACAAAATGCAAATTAAGTTAGCCTAGCTATACCAGACCTAAATCCATACTATAAAGCAGTGGTGGTCAAAACCATTTGGTACTGTCTTAGAAACAGAGAGATTGATCAGGAAAATAGGTTGCATTTACAAGACACAATAGTCATTGAGTATAATAACCTGATGTTGATAAACCCAAAGACTCCTGTTTTGGGGATAAAAACTTTCTATCTGACAAAAATTGCAGGAAAAAATCAAAATTAATAGAGCAGGAACTAGGCATTAAACCACATCTAATATCCTATACCAAGATAAGATCAAAATGGGTTAATAATTTAGACTTTCTTGGCAATAAGGCTAGAGGGGATATACATACATATAACATATGTGTAAGAGACAAAACAAAAGATAAAAAGACAGAGGCAACATCTGTTTTATAATTTATAAAATACCAGGAAATCAATGAAAAAACCCCTGAACAATTCTGGACATATGACATGAAAAATTTTGTAGCAACTGAAGGGAAGTACTGACAAAGCTCTAAGCTAAGGATACTAGCACTAAAATAGGAATAAAGGCCTGAGGCAAAAAATTTTAAAAAATAAAAAAGTCATATCATAAGACAATAGTTAGAAGGAATATTATAGAACAAATAGCTTGAGACCCTCATATTATAGATGTGGAATATGAAGCTCATAGAGAAATTCAGAGACTTACCCAGGATTACACAAATAGTAATCATCAGGATCAGAAGCAGGATTTGAATTTTTATACACATACACATGATCTAGTATTTTTATAATACTATATAGCTTCCTTGTCCAAGTACTTTGTAAACCAAGGAATGAAGAAATATTTTTTAAGCACTTATTATATATTGGGCATTTTTCTAAATACTGGGATTAAAAAGACAAAACAAAAAGCTCCTTCACTTAAGAAAGCTATATTTTACTAGATAATAATTTATGTGAATGTATGAAAAACACATACATAATATATGCACATATATCTACACACATATACACATTCATACTATATGTACATACACATATATAAAAAATAAAAACAAGATAATTTTGAGGAAATGCACTAGCTATTGTTATAATTGGCAAGGATTAATTTTTTTGTGTTTTTTTAAACATAAAGCAGTTTTTGTGCTAGATATTTGGAATACAGATACACAAAATTTCATATGAATATAAATAATAATTTCTTCATCAGAAAACTGCCTGTTCATATACTTTGATAATTTATTACTTTATATATATATATATATATATATATATATATATATATATATATATATATATATATATAATAAGTATATAAATTCTTATAGATTCAACAATGTCATTTAAATTTTTGAAATATGACTTTTTTCTTAGCAACTGTTTATAATACCCTTCCTCCCCTAGTTTTCTGCTTTCTTTCTGATCTTGGCTATATTTGTTTTACTCATAGAAAAAAGTTCTCAATTTAATGCAAATAGGATTATCTATTTTACATCTCACAACACTATCTTTTGTTCATAAATTCTTCAGTTATTTATAAGAATTATAGATAATATATGAAAAACTTTTCAAATTTTCTTCTAATATCTCCCTTTATGTAGGACATATGTCTATTTTGACCTTATTTTTGTAAAATTTTTTTGCATAAGATATTGATCTATGTTCAATTTCTTTCTATTAGACTGCATTCTAGTTTTCCCAAATTTTTACCAAATGATGAATCCTAATCTCCAATATTTTAACCTCTTGACATGTGAAACACTATGTTGTCATAATTGATTGTTTCTGTAAATTGTATATCTACTCTATAATCACTGATCTACCTTACTATTTTATCGCCAGTATCAGATAGTTTGGATACTTACTGTTTTAAAATACAGTTTAAGATCTATTACTGCTAAAATTGGTTCCCTTATATTTTCCCCTTTATTTCTTGCATATTGATATTCAAGAATATCTTGTATCCATCCAAGTGAATTTTGCTACATTTTTCTATTTCAATAAAATAATATTTTGTTAATTTAATTGGGATGGTGTATATATATATATATATATATATATATATATATATATATATATATATATATATGAATTAATTCTGGTAAAATTGTCATTTTTATTATATTGGTCCTGCCTACCCATGAAAAATTAATTTAATTTCTCCATTTATTTAAACCTAATAAGATGTTTTGGAAATTGTTTTGTTCATCTAATTTCTAGTTTTACTTTGGTAAGTATTTTACATTGTCTAGACATTTTGAAATGGGAAGTCTCCAGCATTCTCTTATTGCTAAGTGATATATGTAGTGATACATACAAATACTAATGATTTATGTGAGTTTGCTTTATATCCTGCTAACTTTGTAGTTGAATCTTTAGGATTTTCCAAGTATATCATTATAGTATCAGCAAAAAATAGTTTTATTTCCTCTTCCTATTCCATTTCTTTTTCTTCTCTTATTGCTATTGTTATTATTTCCAACATAATATTGACTAATATTGGCAATGGTAAACATTTTTGTTTCACACATGCTTTTACTGGAAAGGCTTTTTGTTTATCCCAATTACAAATGACGTTTGCTGATTGTTTTAGGTTAAAGTTTCTTCTGGAATGTGGCTGTGACTTTTTCCAAATTTAATATTTGAAAGCACAAAAGTTTTCATATCTTCATCATGTATTCTTGAGCATTAACTTTTTTGTTTGTTTGTTTGTTTTTGTTTTTTGTTTCAATCACTCTCTGGCAGTTGAGTGACCATTTCACAATGTGGACATCACTGGTCTGTAGACCTGTTCTTTTTAGCTTTATAGAAATATATTTTAACTAGCTACTTAGTTCCCATAGTTTTACAACCTAGATTGATTAAAACTAGGCCTATTATTTTAAAACAATCTTTAAATATGGATAGAGAGGAAAAAGGAAAAGGAAATGTATCTGGGATTTGATTTAAAGAACCCTTTGGAAGTGGTGTTGAAGCAGCCAGAATTTTGTTTTTGTTGTTTTTAAGGCATTTTTAAGAGTAGTAGAAAGCATTTCCTCCACAATTTTTTTCCTACTGCCACCCAGATTCATAAACATATAAGCTTCAAGTTTTCAGAAGGTCATGACTAGTCTAAAATTTCAGTTGTACATTTTAAGTCAAGGAGGTTAGGAAATCCCATCTTATGAAAACCTGAGATTCTGCAAAAATTGTCAAGATTGAAATGGATACAGTGATTGGTGTTGTCTCCTCATTAATTCTAATGAAAAATAAAAGTCTCATCACCGATCTCTTGAAAGCCTAACAGTTTTGAGGAAAATGATGCTTGTGCCCTTGGTTATTGGTCAGTAGCTAATGAATCAACATAAACTCAGAAACATTTACTTTAGTGCATAAATGTTCAAGTTCAAGAAGACACTTTAATATCGTTCGTGATTCAAAAAATTACTTGGTTTTGTATCTCTGATTTTTTTCTTATGGCAGTGCACTAAGCTTTTGATCTTATCACAACCTATACCACAGCTGACATTTAAACATTTTTTCCTCTATGTCTTCTATGAGAAACTAAAATGTTCACTAAATTTGCTGATTTATATAAGAAGTTACATGTTTACCGCTTGTTTGCTAACTACCTTTTGTCTTTCATTTTGATGAATTTTCTTGTTTAAAAAGGCACTAATTTCAGTATATTATAGGGAAGTTTTACTAAGATTAAATTAAAATAATTCAAGAAATACACAAAGTAATGAAATATATGACAATTATATCAAAGAAAATATAGTCTGAAGTAAAGAAATAGGGAAGTTTTACTAAGATTAAATTAAAATAATTCAAGAAATACACAAAGTAATGAAATATATGACAATTATATCAAAGGAAATATAGTCTGAAGTAAAGATATGAGGTCTGTTTAAAGATGAAAGGAGTATCTGACAGATAAGGATTATTCTAAAAAAGGAGCAAAAACCATGAAAAATCATTCAGTAATGAAGTAGGGACAGTGAGAGTTAAACTGTTATTTTACGTGAAAAATTTTCAAGAGTATGGGACCACCCATTTTACAACTTTGTAAAGAACTCATCAAGGAGGACATTAACATCCTTGATAGCACTTGTAACTCCAATGATATATCAAAGTCAAACACAATGTGGTGAAAGTAAGACTATTTCTTTAAAGTCAAACATGTTTCTCAGATTCAGGTGATGCTGAAGGAAAAAAAAAGTATATGATTACATCCTCATCAAAGGATTCTCTGTTCAGTACAAAATTCCATCTGTTTCTATCTTAAATCTAATCACCTTCTCTGTCAAACAGGAAAGTAGTCAGGCACTAAATATTTGCTGAACACTATTATTTGCCAGGCTATGCTAAGACCTTCAGATACAAAGAAAGGCAGAAAAAAGCAACCAAAAAAAAAAAAAAAAACCCAAAACAAAACAGTCCTTAAACACAAAAAAAGACCTTAGTTTGTGGTAGAAGATACAAACATATACAAATAAACTAGATATATGATAAGTGGTAATAATCAACACAGCCATGGAACTTAGAAGAAAAAGTGATCATTAAAACTGTACTAAAGAAGATAGGATTATAGAATTTTAGCTGGTACTTGAAGGAAGACAGAGAAGCCAGAAAGTGACCATTTCAAGAAGGAAAGACTGTCAGTAATAATGCCCAGCTGTAGAGGAGACCACCATATTTACCTTTAATGTTCCCTTTTTGATAGTATAGATTCTAGAAATAAAAGTTTCATAGTAATGAGAAAGCCTTATTGTGAAAGAATAATCTAGAGGAATCATTTGTGAATTTAATATTTCAGTTTCCTCAAGGGATTATTATAAATTCCCATTACATAAAAGAAGTTATAAAGAATAACTAATGAACAATAAATGAAAATATTTTTGACAATGTATAGGGACTGGAATTGGTAATTTGTTGAAATATGGAGAAACTTTCTGTTAATGTTGCTTTGAATTTCATTTACAACTTAAATACTCTTGGAGAATTGCTTAAATCGCTGAGAAATGAAATGATTTGCCCACTGTGACAAGTCATCTGTGTATGTCAGAGAAAGTTCTTGAATTCAATTCCTCCTGCTTTTTATGTTAGATTTCTAGCTTGTATTGTATATATATATGTGTATATGTGTATACATGTATGCATATGTTTATATTTAGATATGTATTTGTTTATATATATATATATACATATATATATATATACACACACACACACACATATATATATATACATACCTCTCTCTCTCTCTTTATATATATATATATATATATATATATATATATATATATATGTAAATGATTATGGCATATTACTTCATAGGCCTAGTGTCTCCTTAGCTCACAATGAGTAAATTTGCAGGTTTCTAGTTGTAGAACATATCGACACTATACATATCCCATCAGTGCCATAATTGAATTCTCTACAAAACATTCAGTATTGATATTCAAAAATATATATGGCAAGGACACAATTTTCTTATCCAAGAGTGTGAGTGTGAGGATGATAGAACAGAAAGGATAACTAAACTCTTGTTTTATTCAGTTAATAAAAGCGTTTCTAAAATATCATTGTTTTATGTAATTTAGTTTCTCTACTCAAATATATAAGGATGTAACTCAATAAGAACTTGTTTCACTATATACAACAAAGATCTCACCTTTTTCTTGCAGGCTGAAAATCTGACAATGAGTATCAATCAGGGGAAGCAGCCAGTGCTAAGTTTAATAACCTGTGTAAAGTACACATATCACCAATATATCTCCACAAAACCAGTTGGTGTGAACCCCTGGTTCTACCTGGGTGTGGCTGGAGCTTCAGCAGGTGCCACAGAAATTTTCATCTCCCAGATTGCTTGCAGAATAGGGAGTCTGAGTCAGGAAAAAGTGAGTTAAACCTCAGTGTATATATGTATATCTCTATAGGAATACATAAAGATATCTGAATTTAACTATAATTCTTGGGAAAAGTGAGAGTTATGAAAGGAGAGGAAGGAATAATTTTTTTTAAAAAAAGTGCCCAGTAGAACAAAGAACAAATAACAAGAAAGCCAAAAAAATTCTCATGAATATAATTTGTTCTATTATATATTTTTTTCTTGAACTGGTAATTTATTGTTATATATTTTGAATCCTTTCCAATGTTATGCTGGGCACATGGCAATTATCTGTTATTTTTGTTGCTGTTGTTGTTTGTTTTATTTACATTGTTGGTCTTTCTTTTTTTTTTTCTTTTCTTTTTTAATAAACAAAAAATGACTTTTTAAAAATTGATTTTAGAATCATAATGTATTAGAACTAGAAGGGCATTTGGAATCATTGAACCCATCAATTTCATTTTACACATAAGTAAATTAAGGTCACAAAAGGTAAAATAACTTCTCTCAAGAAAAACCACATAGTGAATGAAGAGATGATAAATAGAAAATTCAGTATACTTACTACCCTTTCCAGCTCTAAATTTTAAATCCTTCAATAGCTTTTACTCAGATTGTAATCATAAACTTCTGCATGACTGATTAAAATATTTGTTTTATTTTTTTCAAATATTTCTACAGGGTTGAATATTTATAAAATTACAAGTGTAGTGTATAGTGATTGTAATGTTATTAAGCTGTAAAATTACAGCACAAATAATTTTGAAATACATATTTTATGAATAGAGTGGTTTGGATGCTAACTAGTATTTAGCATTGCTATTAAGTCAAGCTTATTAGTAACTCTTAAAGGAGGACCTGGAACAAAATTTTCTTTTGGAAAAAAAATATTATAAAAGAACCAAATGGTCTCTAATCAAGAAGGCTGAAAGCCCCACTTTCTAAGGCAGCCTAGCAACCATTACTTAATGTTGTGCTAAGGGATAAGGACATTTGCCTTTGCAGTTTCTGCAGCTTGCAAATAAATCCATGCCTTAGGTGAAATAAGATAACTAGTCCCTGAATCACTGGCCCAATTAAATAATTATGAGTCCTTCTCCACAGAAATGCTATTCAGATTTCTTGATAGCATTGTAAAAGCTTCAGATCTATCTTTTAATAAAATCAAATGTAACACAAAAATTCTGCAGACAAAGGCTTTTCTCTAAGGACAATAAACTTTCAAATTGTCCTTTGGTTCATACAGTTTTGATAAAGTTCCATTGTCATTGTAAATAGTAATAGCATCAACATTGTATGTTAAAAAGTAAATATAATATAGTATTCTCATTTCAAAGTCAACAAAGTGTCTGTTCTTAGGTGATAGGATTTGAAAGAAAACCAGAAATTATAAAAGATGAATTCTGAATTGTAATGCTATAGCACATGATTCAACAATCAGGTTTCTTTGATTTTTTTTTCTTTTTCTTTTTTCTTTTTTTCTTTAAAGCAACACCTTCACATTGTTTACTAGCAAAAAGTCATTCAAAGCTGATTTTTACCTGGATTTTGAGTATTTTCAAAAATAATCATTAAAAATCCTAAAGATTCTTCATGTGAATGAAATTTTGATCTAAGAATGCCTCCATAAAGTGTCAAATGTTTAGATCTGTCCTTAGACCATCTATATAAAAGTTATGATCATCATAGGGAGGTTTTTTTTTCTCCTTTTCAAAAATATCTTTTTAGGCTTGGAGAAGGAAAGGAAAAATTTTGCAGAGGAAATTTACATATGCAAGTTAACAAAAAAAATAAATAGATACCAAAAAGTTGATAGAGTTCATTGAAAAAAATCTTAGCTATTGACAAGAATAAAATACAAGTTTTTTCAAAAGCATATAATACTTTTATTTGAAATGAGTACGTAATCTGTCTATGAACAAGTAAATGTGTATGTGCACATATATGAATATGTATATATACAAGCACACTGGAATAAGCATATGTATATACTTGTATCAATTTATATGTGTGTATATACATATATAAATACAAACACATTTAAATCAACATTTAGCTGGAGGAGAGAGAGGAAAAGAGATAAGAAGAGACAAGGAGAGAGAAGAGGAAAAAGAAGAGGAGACAGATATGTAATTATATTAGCAATTATTTTTATGATATATAAATATTTTAAGATTCTCTGGTAAAGTAGATGCATGAGTATGTCAGATGGATAATTACAAGGAGTTTTATGGACTGATTCTAAAATTACATATATACTCAATCTCATCTGTTTTCTTGGTGGATGCTTTAGATGTGAAGCTTTCAAAAATTTAATTTTACCTTTAAGTTGATGGAAATATTTGTTACTAAAGTATTATTGATTTGACATATCTGCCTTATATATTTTAACTATTCAACAAATTAATTTTATTATGAAATTTTATTTTATTTATATTTTTGTATTTGCATAAATTTCATTTTTCATATAGAGTTTTTTAAATTTTTCATCTATTTAATAGTTTGCCTAGAATTGATCCTAGGATTCATTTCAGCATTTATTTTTTTAAAACTTTTTCATATCTTATGTTTACCCAATTACATGTAAAAACAATTTTAAACTTTCATTTTTAAAATTTTGAGTTCCAAATTCTATCCCTTCCTCTTTTCCTCTTTTCCCATATTTCACTATGATTTGCTCCTGATTATTGTCTCCTCCAAAATGGTTTTCTATGACTTCCTATTCCTTTATTAACTTCCTTTTCCTATAGGAAAAAATACATGATTACACCTAATTGAATGTTAATGCTACTCCCTCTTTAAGTCAATTCTGATGAGACCAATCCTCTCATTCCTTCACACCTCTCTCCTCTTACCATCCTCTATAAAATATTTTTATTGACTATTTTGTGTGGGATAATTTCTATTTCTCCCTTTTCTTTCTCCCATATGATTCTCTCTCAATCCTTAATTTTCTTTTATTTTATTAGATATCATCTCTCCTATTTAACTTACACCTGTGCTGTCTATATTTACTCTGCTAATTTGCCTTAATGAGGAGAAAATTTTTATTAGTTACAAGCATCATTTTTATAAAGTCAATTTTGCTGGGTAGGTTATTCTTGGTTATCATCCTAGCTCTTTTGCTCTTTGGAATATCGTATTCCAAGCCATCTACTGTAGAAGCTGCTAAATGTTCTCTTATTGTGATTGTGGTTCCATGATATATTTGAATTTTTTCTTTCTTTCTTCTTGAAATATTTGTTCATCCCCCAACCAAAAATTAAACTTGAAATACAAAAATTAAAAGGAGAAATCAATAATATTGAAAGTAAAAAAAAAAAACTATTGAATTAATTAATAAAACCAAGAGTTGGTTTTATGAAAAAGCCAATAAAATAGATAAAGCTTTGGTAAATTTGATCAAAAAAAAGAAAGAGGAAAATCAAATTGATAGTCTTACAAATGAAAAGGGGGATCTTTCCACCAATGAAGAGGAAATTAGAGAAATAATGAGTTACTTTGCCCAACTTTATGCCAATAAATTTGATAACTTAAGTGAAATGGATGACTTCCTCCAAAAATATAGGCTCCCTAGATTAACAGAGGAGGAGATAAATTGCTTAAATAGTCCCATTTCAGAAAAAGAAATAGAACAAGCTATTAATCAACTCCCAGGAAAAAATCCCAGGGCCAGATGGATTCACATGTGAATTCTACCAAACATTTAAAGAACAATTAGCCCCAATGTTATATAAATTATTTGAAAAAATAGGGGATGAAGGAGTCCTACCAAACTCCTTTTATGACACAGACATGGTACTGATACCTAAACCAGGTAGATCGAAAACTGAGAAAGAAAATTATAGACCAATCTCCTTAATGAATATTGATGCTAAAATCTTAAATAAGATATTAGCAAAAAGACTTCAGAAAATCATCTCCAGGATAATACACTATGATCAAGTAGGATTTATTCCAGGAATGCAGGGCTGGTTTAATATTAGGAAAACTATTAATATAATTGACCATATTAATAATCAAATTAATAAGAACCATATGATCATCTCAATAGATGCAGAAAAAGCATTTGACAAAATCCAACATCCATTCCTACTAAAAACTCTTGAGAGTATAGGAATAAATGGACTATTCCTTAGAATAATCAGGAGCATATATTTAAGACCTTCAGTAAGCATAATATGCAATAGAAATAAACTGCAACCTTTCCCAGTAAGATCAGGAGTGAAACAAGGTTGCCCATTATCACCATTACTATTCAATATAGTACTAGAAACGCTAGCCTCGGCAATAAGAGCCGAGAAAGAGATTCAAGGAATTAGAGTAGGAAATGAGGAAATTAAACTATCACTTTTTGCAGATGACATGATGGTATACTTAGAGAACCCCAAAGACTCTGCTAAAAAGCTACTAGAAATAATTCAAAATTTCAGCAAAGTGGCAGGATACAAAATAAATCCACATAAATCCTCGGCATTTTTATATATCACTAAAAAAATGCAACAGCAAGAGATACAAAGAGAAATTCCATTCCAAACAAATGTTGAGAGTATAAAGTATTTGGGAATCCATCTACCAAAGAAAAGTCAGGAATTATATGAGAAAAACTACAAAACACTTGCCACAAAAATAAAATCAGATTTAAATAATTGGAAAGACATTCAGTGCTCTTGGATAGGCCGAGCGAATATAATAAAGATCACAATACTCCCCAAACTAATCTATTTATTTAGTGCTATACCAATCAGACTCCCAAGAAACTATTTCAATGACCTAGAAAAAATAACAACAAAATTCATATGGAAGAATAAAAGGTCCAGAATTGCAAGGGAACTAATGAAAAAAAACTCAGAGGAAGGTGGTCTAAGTGTATCTGATCTAAAGCTATATTGTAATAGCAGCAGTCACCAAAACCATTTGGTATTGGCTAAGAAATAGACCGGTAGATCAGTGGAACAGATTAGATACAAAGGACAAAAAAGGGTACATATATAGCAACCTAATCTTTGACAAACCCAAAAATACCAACATTAGGGATAAAAATTCGTTATTCGGGAAAAAAACTGTTGGGAAAACTGGAAATTAGTATGGCAGAAATTAGATATGGATCCACACTTAACACCATATACCAAGATAAGATCAAAATGGGTCCATGATTTAGGCATAAAGAGGGAGATAATAAATAGATTAGAGGAACAGAGGATAATCTACCTCTCAGACTTGTGGAGGAGGAAGGAATTTATGACCAGAGGAGAACTAGAGATCATTGTTGATCACAAAATAGAAGATTTTGATTACATCAAACTAAAAAGTTTCTGTACAAATAATACTAATGCAAACAAGATTAGAAGGGAAGTAACAAATTGGGAAAATATTTTTAAAAGCAAAGGTTCTGACAAAGGTCTCATTTCCAAAATATATAGAGAACTGACCCTAATTTATAAGAAACCGAACCATTTTCCAATTGATAAATGGTCAAAGGATATGAACAGACAATTCTCAGAGGAAGAAATTGAAACTATATCCACTCACATGAAAGAGTGTTCCAAATCACTACTGATCAGAGAAATGCAAATTAAGACAACTCTGAGATACCACTATACACCTGTCAGATTGGCTAAGATGACAGGAACAAATAATGATGAATGTTGGAGGGGATGTGGGGAAACTGGGACACTAATACATTGCTGGTGGAGTTGTAAAAGAATCCAGCCATTCTGGAGAGCAATCTGGAATTATGCCCAAAAAGTTATCAAACTGTGCATACCCTTTGAGCCAGCAGCGCTACTACTGGGATTATATCCCAAAGAAATACTAAAGAGCGGAAAGAGAGCTGTATGTGCCAAAATGTTTTTGGCAGCTCTTTTTGTAGTAGCTAGAAACTGGAAGATGAATGGATGTCCATCAGTTGGAGAATGGTTGGGTAAATTATGGTATATGAAGGTTATGTAATATTATTGCTCTGTAAGAAATGACCAGCAGGAGGAATACAGAGAGGCCTGGAGAGACTTAAATCAACTGATGCTGAGTGAAATGAGCAGAACCAGAAGATCACTGTACACTTCAACAACAATACTGTATGAGGATGTATTCTGATGGAAGTGGAAATCTTCAACATAAAGAAAAACCAACTCACTTCCAGTTGATCAATGATGGACAGAGGTAGCTACACCCAGAGAAGAAACACTGGGAAGTGAATGTAAATTGTTAGCACTAATATCTGTCTGCCCAGGTTGCATGTACCTTCGGAATCTAATGTTTATTGTGCAACAAGAAAATGATATTCACACACATGTATTGTACCTAGACTATATTGTAACACATATAAAATGTATGGGATTGCCTGTGGTCGGGGGAGGGAATAGAGGGAGTGGGGATAATTTGGAAAAATTAATACAAGGGATAATATTATAAAAATATATATATTATAAAAAATTATTAAGTAAAAAAAAAAAAAAGAAATATTTGTTCATGACATGGAACTTATGAAATTTGGCTATGATTTTGAGGTTCTTTCTTCTATGGAGTTCATGGCTTTCAAGTAGTTCAAACTTTTAAAATTATCTCTCCTGTATCTAGTTTTCAAGTTAATTGTTTTTCCAATGAGTTATTTCACATTCTTTTTTTCCCATTCTTTTGGTTTTGTTCTATTGTTTCTTGATATGTCATGAATTCATTTGCTTTCATTTGCTCAATTCTAATTTTTAAAGAATTGTTTTTGATGAGTTTTTATACCTCCTTTTCTATTTAGACAATTATACTTTTTTATAGTTTTTTTTTTTCATTTTTCAGTGAGTTTTTGTGTCTTTTTTCCATTCGGTCACTTCTCCAAGATTCTCCATAACCATGCATCATAGTATCGGAAGTAGTTGCGGGGCAACCTTGCTGACATAGGTGTTATGGATTGGGAATGAGATGAATTGGAGGCAGAAGGAAGAGGAGAGAGATCAGACAATGGAATGGCCTCTTAGTCAGAGAGGTCAAGTAACAGCAACTGCCTCAGTCTCCTTGTATCATCATCTTACACAAGGAGATTCATTCTAGGTTGGATCTCCAGCAGCCTCTGTCAGGTGGCTCCCAAGTATTCCAACATTGGCCTATTCAACTCATTCTTCTCCTAATGGGCTTTTTGTACCATTTGACGTAGTCTGATTTTTTAAAAGTGTTATTTTTTTTAGTTTATGTTTATGTATCTTTACCAAGCTATTGACTTATTTTGACCATTTTCTTACATCAGTGTCCTTTCCCTTTCATCATTTCTCTCTATACCTCTTGCTTAATTTTCAAAATATTTTTGAGTTCTTATATAGATCATATTCATATTTCAAATTCCTATTTATCTTGGAAGTTTGGGATGTAGCAGCTTTGACTTGGTTATTATCTTCTTCTGAGTGTGTGTTTGATCCATCTTGTCACCATATGTATACCTAATACTCACCATTTCTATAGTAAGAATATATATTTTTTTTTTGATTGCCTATTTCCCCAAGCCATTTATTGACTTTTAACTCTTTGGTTAAGTAGAACTCTGCTTCCAAAATAGGAGATTACTTCAGCAGTTTTGTGCAACTGTATAAAGAGATGTTTCTAGGGAATTGTAAGTTTTTAATTCTTCTAAGGTATTATAACTCTAGAGAGATATGCTTACTTCTCAAATGGCCTGTATTCTGATCTGTGAGTGATGACAAGTACTCTTTTCTGCCCTAGAACTGTGAGTAGAGCCACTCAACTTTGGCTTAAAACTCTGATGTGTTATTAGTCCTCCTTATTAGTCTGCCATCCAGAACTGTGCCTTGAATGTGAGAATGGGCAAAGTAACAGTCTTGCTTTAGTGCTAGCAAAGAGACCCCAGCATTATTCTGCTGAGCAGTGATTTAACAGCTTCATTATTTGAGAATGGAGGGCTCCAGAAGCAGCTGTTGGTAGACTTGATTCTTATTAGCCCCCAAGATTTGCTCTTGGTTTGCTTAGACAGGATTTCTTCAGGCATGGCCTGTGCATGATCATATTCCTCTCTCACCTGAGAGGAACAGCTTTGTCTTGCTGGCTTTCTATGGCTTTCTAATTTGTCTTTAGCTGAAAATTATTTCACCCAATCCTTTTGTGGATTCTCATGCTATAGTTTTATGACATTATTTAACATTTATTTGTGGAGAGCTCAGGCAATTGCTACCTTTTCTCTGCTATATTTCCTCATGTAATTTATAAACAAAATATATTTTTAATCTGAAGTCTCAATTAAAATAACCAGAATAAAATTCATTATTTTATATTTCACACATCAGAAAAACATAGTGCATTACTAGATAAATTATTATTCATGCTCCATTAGCATGCTCCTTGATATGAGGTATATACATATATGAATTGATATTTCTATAGACAGCACATTCAAATTTTCAGGTTCTCTTTAAAATGTTTTATTTATTTATTTTTATTATTCTAAATACAAATATTTAATGCTGCTTTCATGTAGAATAGAAGCAACAAATTGCCAATATGTAAAATTTCCACATATAGTCTTTTCACTTTTATACTTTTGTAGAAAAAAACAAAGAGTTTCTGACTTAAGGCTATGTCTTTCATCAAATTGTCCTCTTCTACTAACTAGATCTTTCCCTACTACCCTGACCCTTTTCTTGAACATCCACTATCTTGAAGCTCTTATATTTTAAAATGTCTAAATAAAGAAATTCCAGTATCTGAGATACGTTTTCTGTCTGTCATATCAGTTATGGTATACAAATTGTCTAAACTGGAATCTAAATGGGCCCTTACTATAAATCATTTCCAGTTTCTTGAGTTTTTCTTATTCACTGAATGAAGTGGCCACAGGGATCTTGTCCATTAAAGGACCCAGAATCTCTGATTGGCTTAATGCAAAGATGGAAGGTGGACTTGTATTTTGGTAACTTGCAATGAATTGCAAAAGAACACAGAGTCAAACAACTTCTGGAAAGGCTTCTGCTTCAACCAAAAAACATCCAATGTTAAGCAAAAAAAAAAAAAAAAAAAAAAAAAAAAAAAAGTAATCTTAGAAAATTTATTTATAGAGACAAAGATAGATGATGTATAGATAGAGATAATACTACATTTTTCTAGTGCTAACCCCTGCAAACTAACTTCCTTTTTGATCGCCTGACCCTGTATTTAATTTTTAAAATTTTACCTAACAAAACTCTTCAGACTCCCTCTCCCACACATTAAAATAAATGTAGCTGATGATCTTTTTTTCTTATCCTAAACACAGACACATGATCTTCCCTCTTTATACTTTTTACTAGCTATTGGATATACTAAAAATTAATTACATTTTTTTCTTTGCTTCATTGATTCTCATTTTTTTCCTAAAGGAAAAGTACAGCTCAATCTCTTTCTCTTTGGAGCATTTTCTTCTTTCTTTACTGTCAGTACTCTTCAAAATAACTCCTTATTTGATTACTTTGTCTATATTTCTATGTGCTAACATATCTATAGTTGTTTTGCTATTTATCACTGGCTACCTTATTTATATCTTTATATTTGTTGTATTTGTTTATTATATTTTTGCACACTTTTTAAAAAATTGGTAAGGTTTCCTTTTAGAAGTGCTTGTTTCTCCTCCATTTTAGATATATTTTTAAGTAGGAATTATTTAATTTATTGTACTTGCATCTCTGGCATCAAATAAAGTGCCTAATACATAGGAGGAATTTAGCAAATACTAGTGGATTTATTAGAGTACTAGGAAATTATTCCACATTCTGAAAGATTAAAGTTATATTCCTGGTCAAACTATTGTATAATACAGATTTTGAGCTTAGATCTTCTCAATTCACAAGTCTGTTGTCTAGACATTCTTCCACTATGCTATAAAAATATCAAACAAACTTTTTCTTAAAAGACAGTATTTGCTATACCACATATTGTAAAAAAAATCAAATTAAAACTTTTCACCATTTTGAATGATTATTAGAAGTAAAATTCTTAAGACCTAAGATTGTAGAAATAATGTTGATGTTACAAAGGGTCGAATTTTTCAAGAGTAAAATTATCTTACATAATTCAATATTAAATCTCAATACTTCAAAGGTATCCTTTTTTCATCATTCATGAAAACCTCAAATTTTTCTACTGGTTAAGGAATGAGAAACAGTAGCTATTTATGAGAAATTATATACTGAATATTTTATTAACTGGTAAGCAAAAGAAGGATACTAGCTTATTCCTATGGTTTTTGTAGTCTTTTTTTTTTCCCCCCAAAGGAAACTGAGAAAGCCTTTATTAACTTATGCCGAGTGAAGTAAACAGAACTATAACAATGATAATGATAGTTAAAATTTACTAGCATCAATGTTATATCAGGCATTATGTCTTTAAAGAGCTTACACAATGAAGAAAGAAAATACACAGAAAAAAGTTAAAAAGTCAGAGGAAGGGTGGCTGCAGAGGAAAAGCTATCTACATGACATGGTGGTAAAAATCTTACCCGTAGCTAGGTAAGAAAGTTTTATGAACTGAGCTCTCTTCTTTATTTTTTTTAAACTATGTTTATTTATTTATTTTTATTTATAATTTTTTTTCACAGTATATATGCATGAGTAATTTTTTTATAATATTATCCCTTGTATTCATTTTTCCAAATTATCCCCTCCCTCCATCTACTTACTCCCCTTGATGACAGGCAATTCCATACATTTTACATATTTTACAATATAACCTAGATACAATATATGTGTGTAAATACCATTTTCTTGTTGCACATTAAGTATTAGACTCCGAAGGTACATGTAACCTGGGTAGATAGACAGTAGTGCTAACAATTCACATTCACTTCCCAGTGTTCCTTCTCTGGATGTAGTTATTTCTGTCCATCATTGATCAAATGGAAGTAAGTTGGAACTTCTTTATGTTGAAGATAACCAGTTCCATCAGAATATATCTTCATACAATATTGAAGTGTACAGAGAACTTCTGGTTCTATTCACTTCACTCAGCATCAGTTGATGTAAGCGTCTCCAAGCCTCTCTGTATTCCTCCTGCTGGTCATTTCTTACAGAACAATAATATTCCATAACCTTCATATACCATAATTTACCCAACCATTCTCCAATTGATGGACATCCATTCATCTTCCAGTTTCTAGCCACTACAAAAAGAGCTGCCACAAACATTTTGGCACATACAGTTCCCTTTCCCCTCCTCAGTATTTCTCTGGGATATAAGCCCAATAGCAGCAATGCTGGATTAAAGGGTATGCACAGTTTGATAACTTTTTGGGCATAGTTCCAAATTGCTCTCCAGAATGGCTGGATTCTTTCACAACTCCACCAACAATGTATTAGTGTCATAGTTTGGCCACACCCCCTGCAACATTCATCATTATTTGTTCCTGTCATCTTAGCCAATCTATCAGGTGTGTAGTGGTATCTCAGAGTTGTCTTAATTTGCATTTCTCTAATCAGTAGTGATTTGGAACACTCTTTCATATGAGTGGATATAGTTTCAATTTCATCATCTGAGAATTGTCTGTTCATATCCTTTGACCATTTATCAATTGGAGAATGGTTCGGTTTCTTATAAATTAGGGTCAGTTCTCTATATATTTTGGAAATGAGACCATTGTCAGAACCTTTGCTTTTAAAAATATTTTCCCAATTTGTTATATCACTTCTAATCTTGTTTGCATTAGTATTGTTTGTATGGAAATTTTTTTAGTTTGATGTAATCAAAATCTTCTATTTTGTGATAATTAATGATCTCTAGTTCTCCTCTGGACATAAATTCCTTCCTCTTCCACAGGTCTGAGAGGTAGACTATTCTCTGTTCCTCTAATCTATTTATTATCTCATTCTTAATACCTAAGTCATGGACCCCTTTTGATCTTATCTTGATATATGGTGTTAAGTGTGGATCCATATCTAATTTCTGCCATACTAATTTCCAGTTTTCCCAACAGTTTTTTTTTTCCAAATAATGAATTTTTATCCCTAATGT